>NW_024882899.1:132500-165000 GCF_019059575.1 Amphibalanus amphitrite
CTGAAAAAAGTGACAAGAACTCCGGCAAGCTGCGGGAGTATTGCAATGGTCGTGGAAGGTGGCTGAAAAAAGTGACAAGAACTCCGAAAGGCAATGGGAGCTTGCTCCATGCCAGAGCATATTGCAATGGTCGTGGAAGGTGGGCTGAAAAAAAAATGACAAGAACTCCGGAAAGCTACAGGAGTATGAGGCATGCCAGAGCATTGCAATGCTCGTGGAAGGTGGGCTGGAAAAAGTGACAGAAACTTCGGCAGGCTCCGGGATTTGTTGTGCAAGTGTTTATCTTGGCCGTTGCTTGGATAGGCAAAGTGAAAAAGTAACAGCAGCTTACAGTTCTTACTGATAACTGCGACGGCTGCAGTTCATGTCTCACAATGGCTGTGAGAAGTCAAAAAGAAGAAGGAGAAGAAACTTGGCATGCTTCTTGTGAGTGGAATCGTCATCAACACCACCGCAAAAACAGGCCGAATGCTCAATAATCCAGAGCATTCCATAAACACTCACGATCTTGCTCAATGTTTTATATAGGTAAGCTGCTTTTGGAAGGTAAAAATTGTGATGGTAAATATAAAACAGCATAAAAGAAGTACGTGATTTAACCAAATCGAAATATCATCAAAATGTGATCTTTGTTTGCATTTCTGTCTCAGTTTAAACAATGACGAGAATGCGCTGAAAACGATGATTTGAAACTTTTCCATAAGACATCAAACTTTGAGAGAAGTAATTAGCTTTCAAACTAGAAGTGTGTTAACCCTCGCCGGACCTATTGGTTTTCTACATACGCGCCGGCCGAGGGGGGGGGGGCGGGTACGACCCCCCCCTCGCCGTTTCGCCCCTGGTGGAGCTAGCGCGTTGCGGAAAAAACGAGCGTGTGCGCCGTTACGAGACGCAGAGGCTGGTACCCGATTTTAAGGTCCTAGGTCAATCGGTGACCTCTGAGGTCAGGTCAAGTGCCCCAAGGTACGGTTCAGTTTTTGGTGAATAACTTCGCAAAAAACGGCCGCAGAGCCGCGATTTTGGCAGCATCGTGTTCGCCTCGCTCAGGCGCGTCGAATGATATACTTTTTGTCCGGGTCAGGTCAACTTGGGGTGTTGACCTCAGGTCAAGGTCAGGTCAGCATCCCCAGGTCACGAAGTTGGTCGAAAGAGGTCATGTCGCAAATCATTCGATTCGGCAGGCCTTCCTGAGTCCATTGGTGGCTTTCCCGACTCGCTAGCTCAATTTGATCAAAAGTTATTGACGAAAAACTAAAATGACCTTGATGACGTCATAAATGACGTCACGCAAGGTCAACATTGCAAAAGTGACGCATCTAACCTTGCAAGGAGTGCATCAAATCACGATTCTGTGTGCTTGATATAGCTGGAGATCGTTCCCGGCGCCAGAATAGCAGTTTTCATTTTTCCCCATTGACTTATAATGGTGAGGTCACGAAAATGACCTGACCTCATATGACCTTTAGGAAAATCCGAGATATACAAGTTGTGGGACTCATAATGGATACTAGATCCTGCAAGTTTCATTTCCCTGTGACATCTCCTCTGGCAGTGAGGGCGTTGCGAAGTTGCGACATCTGAAGACCGTGCAGAGGTTCACTTATGACGTCATAGGTCAGTGACCTGACCTGACCCAAAAATGCGGTTGGTGTCAAAAGATCTGGCTTGGATCAAAGGTCAGGTATGCCAAGTTTCAGCTCTCTATCGCCAGCGTGTTTGGAGCTATCGCGAAAAAAACCCTATGGGGGGGGGCGGCACCCGCCCCCCCCTCGGCCGGCGAGGGTTAATACTCCCCATTCCTTTATTGCGAATTTTCTTTGCAAAACACAAAAGTCGCACTGATCTTATGATATACCTACTTAGATATGAAACACTTGACACTAGAGACTAGAGAGCTAAAGCCTGTGTGACGGTGCGTCAAAAGCCACGACTAAGTCACACTTTACTCGCGGATTTGTTTGGAAATTTCGCAACATATCTCCACTAAGCTGTTGTGCTGATAAAAGTACGTCCTAAAGTCGGTTAGCGACACGTATTTCATGAAGCTTTTGCGAATCTTCTGGAAGAAGAGGTCAAGAAGAGGATATTGCTGGAGGCGGTTAATTCACTAGTTTTGCGACATCTGAGAATCTTGGGACAGCAGACGGGCACAGTGGCAACTTATTGGTGACAAAACACTCAGACACCCGAGTTATAGCTGTTTGTGCTGTGCTATTGAGATCAACTGCAGATACTTGTGTACTGTGCAGAGGGAACTGTGTGCATCCTAGCTTGAGATGTCAATCGGATACCAACTTTTTGGTATACTGATACCAAACGGATGCCAACTTGGTATTTGGTATTCTATACCCAATGCATTTGGTATTTTACTGGTATCATGAGGCATCACTAATTTATAAGGTTCTCTGAAGTGGGTATTACTTGGTATATTTTATCAATTTTACTGCAGTTTGGTTTTCGGTATGTTGTTATTATTTTAGTTGGTATTTGATTCGGTATCGGTTTCAAAATTTTCTCTGCTTGACAGCATTACATCCGACACAGGTGCATATTTTTTATGTATAATTCATGTGTGGGAAACTTTTTGTGCGGCGAATGGACGCAGATTTACACAAACATTAAACAAGCAGCTTCTGGAGGAAACTGAAAATTTGGGATATTATTGACAATTTCAGCTCAATGCAATGCGTTAAAAATACGAACAGTACCTAAAATTAACCCGCGCCCCGTAGGGGGGGGCCGAAACGGCCCCACTGTCCTTTTTGGTCGATATCTCCTAAACGGCTGGAGATATCGCCACCAAACTTTTAGGACCCCTCCGGGCATCAATTTTACACATTGTGACCAAAATTTTTACCAGAGGCTATGATAGGTTGGCCACAAATGACGTCAGAGTGACGTCATGTTCTGTCATTTTCGACCGAAAAAAGACCTTCGCGAGAAGACCTGTCAGGACTACAGCTTTGAAGATACAGAAAAATGATCAAGACATAAAAGGTGTAGAATTGACAGGGCTACAAAACTGCTATCTCGAATTTTTGAAACTTTTGAGTTTTGACCCCCAAAAATCAAAAAAGCATTTTTTGGATATATTCGCCAAAAAATCCAAAAAGTTTTTTTTTGAGTTTCGAAAAAACCGGATTATATGTGACAGTACCTACCGTCTTCTATCTACATACCAAATTTCAGATCGATACCTCGTTTTTTGGCCAAGTTATAGCGAAAAAACTGTTCAAAAATGATGACGTCAAATTTTCAAACTCAATTTTTGGCAATTCTAGAACTCGTAGAGCAAAACGAAGACCACCATTAGACTCCCCGTGACGAGCTGCATCGAATCGATACCCATTTTATGCAAAAATATCAACTTTGAAATTTGACCTAATTTGACCTGACCTTGACCTGACCTTCACCAAAACGTGACCTAAGCTGGCCCCAAAGGCTGCCTAACCCACATAATCGCATTTGTCATGTAAAATGGACCATAAAACATGTATCACACGACACATTCATATTGTGACCCCCGGTGACCTGACCTCGCTGTGACCTGACCTGGTATCAGTGACCTCAGATAGCAAAGTATGTGTTTGACGAACAATGTACCATCGATGGTTTTCAATAAATTACCAGTTTACTCGCTTTCACAGCACATTTCTTGAATTGCCTGTGAACGGTGAAAATCTGACCTTTGACCTGACCTGTGACGTCATCGGTTTGACCTAGGTCAATGAAATTTGGTCACAAGGTAGTTCCCGGGTGAGGCTATCGAAATCCGTTTGAATTTTGAAAATCGGCCGGTAACTTTCCGAGATCTTAGGCGGGGGCCGAAACGGCCCCCCCCCCCCCCCCTACGGGTGGTAGGGTCCGCCGGTAGCCCTACGGGGCGCGGGTTAACGATGCCAACAGCAGACGCTGGGTAAACCATGAACAGCATATTGCTGGTGGGAGAGGGGATGGGGGGGGGGGGCGGACGAATCACATGTGAGATACTGCATGTCAATATCGCAAAACAAATCTCGCCAACATATCAGCGTTATCCTTTAGGAGAGCAGCTGAATGTACGTTTCACACTATCTCAAGTTTGAGCTGTTTGACACACAATTGAAATGGAAGCGCCAATAACAATGCAGTGCTGCAAAACATCAAAATTCTGACACCGTGCTGTAAACATACACAAGACTATGGATGAGATAATGGTGTTATCTCATCCATGCCCAGACTGTTCCACTGGGGAAAAAAAACTTTTTATTCTGCTACTCATCTCACAGAACATATGAAAAAGAACCCCGTTAGGGACTTACCATTCTAAGATCCATATCCGTTTTGCTCAGCTTTCCACTTCTTTCTGCTGTTGCAGTCGATATCCTGGTTTTTCTCGCGCTCTTTCTTCTATTACGCACCGTCACTCACACTCTTTCGTTTAACGTTCATCTACTGCTCTTTATCGTTCTGTTTTCGGTGCTTCTTCGTGTTTCTTTCTCCTGCCCCAGCTTGGCGTTGTCGACGGCGTTCTTCTTCCTTTACTGACTCGCTACTCCATGCTCCTTTGTCTCTTCCTTCTCCTGTTTTTGGATCCAGTCCTTACCCCCCTCACCAACCACAGAGTGGAGTCAGAGTGGAGTCAGAGTGGAGTCACCTTCCGCAGAGTCAAACCCTGACTCGCCTCTCACTAATGCACCACCCACACTCACTACCTCACACCACTTTATCCACAGGAAAACTGTAAGACACTCGTCTGCACGCCCGTCCCTGGACTGAGGCCAGCCGGATAATGGTGAGACCAGGTGAGACGATGTCAGACCCAGTGAGCAGAGGTGCGCCGAGGTGAGAATCTGGGCCGAACTGCGGATCACTGTCGAGTCAGATTTGTCTCACTCGCTGGAGAAGATGATGGTCGCCGCATTCAGGGACATTCACGTGACACCGGATGATCCCTCGACGACACGGATGTGGGGATTGTCTCCGGCGAGACAGTCCTGAGACAACGCTGAGACACAGCGGAGACAGCGCTGAGACAACGCTGAGTCACGGCCGATTCACGGTTGAGTCACAGTTGAGTCACGGTTGAGACACTGCTCAGACACTGCTGAGACAGCTCGGAGGCACAGCTGAGACACGGCTCAGTCACTGCTGAGGTAGCTGTCGGGCACTGCTGAGGCACCACCGCCGTTGCGACGCGCACTCAGCGGGGCAAAATCCTTTCTCGATTCCTGGAAGAGCCGCGGTCGAGGAAGGTCTTCTACCGCACCGCAAGAGTAACACTCTTGTCTTGACGAATTATGTTCATGATAGATGGTGGAAAACTTATCTCAATGCGCTCTGTGGTGCTGACGGCAGCAGAAAGAAGCGATCGCAGCGCATAAAATTGCAGGAAAAGACGCGATTGCGAAATCACAACCCGATAACGAATAGCGCAGTATGATTACCAGATGAAATGTTTTGTTTCGCGATCACCCGTAACTGTCACATATGTAACGCACGAAGAAAGTCCCGAGTCACGTAACGAAACGTTTCACACATCACGAATCACGAACCGCGAGATAGAACGATATTATCGCAACGATATAACGACCAACTCGAGCACGATACGCGAACGATATTGTCGCAACGCAACAATACGGCGAGATACGGCAAGCGAGGCGATCACGAAACGTCAGCGAAACGAGAAGACGAGACGAGACGAGAAGACGAGACGAGCGAGACGAGATACGAGGCGATCACGAGACGAGATGCGACGAGCGAGGCGATCACGAGACGATCACGACGAGCGAGGCGACGCGCCTTCGCAGCGCAGATGACTGTCGCCTCCTCAGAGGCCGGTAAGACCCAATCAGCCATGGTGCCGAGGGCGAGATTAGTGAAGGGGAGGGAGGGGGTGGGGAGGGGGGTCCAAGGTTAACGAGTGATGGTGCGCGCTGCAGCGTCGGGCGGGGAGGGGGGTGGGGGGTGGCAGAGGCGGCGCTAGAATGGGTCATTGCGGAGTTCCAGAGGCGGTGCTAGGAGCTCGTCTGGGGGAGTGGTAGATTCAGAGGCGGTTACAGATAATTATTATGGGCAGAACCAGTTGCAGTTATAAAGGGTGATTTTGGACAGAACCAGAGGCAATTGTAAAGGGTGATCATGAGAGGAATAAGATGAGGTTACACACGGTGATTATGGGAAGTATCAGAGACGGGTATAAATGTGAGTTATCTAAGGTTGAGGCGGTGGAGTGAGGGGGTTTGAAGGTGTGAATCAGAGGCGGTTACAGAAGGTGGATTATGGAAGACTTGCAGAGGCCGGTGATAAAACGTCAGGAGGTGCCAGTCAGAGGCGGTGCCAGGAGCGCACAAAGGAGGTCCGCCAGAGACGGTGAAAGTAACTGGCACCGGGATGGTTATCAGAGGCGAATGTAACGGTAGATCAGTCGAAGGAGGAGTATTTTCTGATGGTATGGTGGTTCCGGTGGCCATAGCAACATACTATGAGAGATATAGAGGATTTTTCATGGCTCCGAGTGGAAGATAAGGAATAGGATATCTTTTCCAAGCGGTTACTGGAAACCGAGCGACCAAAGAGCGAGTTTTTCTGGAACACGCGAGGAAATGATATCCGATCTTCCACGAGTGAGCCATTAAGAACCCTATATCTTTATATGTAGAGCTTTATTCATAATTGTTTAGAACATTATATCAAAATGTATTTATTTATTACAGACGATTAGAGTAGTTTGTTTTTTATTCATATGTTTCATCACATTGATTCGGTTATTGTCGCACCATCAAGTGAACTCTTGATTGTTGGCTATGAACCCTCGAGTCTTTATCTTTGCATCTCAGAAGAGTGCGAGATTTAAATATACCTGCACTGTAGACCCAATGACAAATCAACCTCCACTAGAAAGATAGGTTGCTTCCAGCTTTCAAGTTTCATTACTATTTTTCGTGGAACTGTTTGATACTTTGACCAGGGCATGGCTTTTAGACATCTACCGCGAAAACATTGATGCATGTTTTGACAAAACTGATCAAACTTTAACAGCAAAACAATCTACTGGAGCTCCAAAAGCCATCAAACATCGCAAGGTACATTCTCATAATAAATCCCTTTTCATGTAAGTTAAAGTGATTTTAGGAACATACACATGCTTTTCATTTGAACATCGCCCCCGTGTTTTGTTTGTGCAGAAGTTTCAAATAACGTCACTGGACATTTGTAAAGCCACTGCTACTCCCCTGCTTTGCCGAAGACCATCGCAGTCTTGTAAAGCAGAGCTGAAGGTAAGGACATAACTTCAAAGGTTTACTCTAATAAGTCTGTATAATCGACGATTCATACGTTGATGATTTTATTATGTAGGTGATTGATTCAATATAATTACAGCGATCGGTTGTATCAAAAGAGCTAGGTGCATGCATGCTTGCTTATCGTATAATATAACCGCAGGATGTTTGAAATAGACAAACACTATTCGTTAGTATTATGCTTTTTTTATTGAATACATGCACAATTGTACACACATGTAAGAACCGCAATGGTAACAGACAACTGTGTCATAACTTATAAGGTGTATAATCGTACGTATCTGCAATCTTGTATGCAAGGATCGTGCGCAAATCCTAAGAATTCGGTGTTGGCATCCTAACTGCCGGCCGAAATAATGCACAGAAGCCTCTACCACGCCCTGGGGGGGGGGGGGATGAGTGAGAAAGCGAGTGAGTCCTTCACTTGCGAAAGTGCCAAGCAGTAACACCCCTCACCCAACTGACTTTGTGTGGCCCAGGTACCACCCTGAAGTGTCTCAGGGTGGTATTCTGGCCACAGGGGTGGCACCCTCTGCACACAAATCAATTGGACGTAGAACTCCGCTGCTGAGTGGACGGTGGCCTTCAGTGTGACAAAATAGAGTTTTCCGACGTCATTTACCTTCAGTCATTATTTAAATAATAAATAAACTGGTGAACCCTCTGAAGGGAAAAACTTTACCCCCCCCCCCCCGTCTAATTCGGCTCCCGGGCCATGTAGCGACACACAGCAAGCGGGGTTCGAAAGAGCGTCGAAAATCACGAAACATATAATTCGACTTCTTTGTAGGTTAGGTCAAAGGTCAGGTCACCAATCAAAGGTCACCTGTCATCTAGGTAGCTAGTAGTTCTAGGTGCTGACCCGACCTAGACCAAATGAATGTGCGGACTACTTATCGGTAAAAGTGCCTTTGTTTGCCCTCCCCCACCCCCATCCCCACCGAAAATCCGTAGACGAGGGATTGGATGATTTCGATTGAACGATTGACTAAAGTGAAATATTTTTAACCCTCGCATGTGTAGGGGGGTCGGATGGACCCCCCATGGTTTTTCGCAAATAACTCGCGTAAAAAGCGGCCGATCGCGACGAAACTTTCAGTACCCTCGCATTGATCAATTTGACACCTACCCTGAAAATTGCATGACCCTGACCCAAATGACCTTTGACCTGTGACCTCTTTTCCGAGACCATGTTTGGCCGGAATCGCGATTCGGCGTACGTCGGCTCGCATTAGCCGCGCGTTTGCAAGCTTTTCGTGGTTTCAAACGTTCAAACATGTGATTTGATGTTGCTCCCATGCATTAGGGCGGGTGTCAAGGTCACCTGAAGGTCAGGTCAGGTCATTGACCTTTGGTGACCTCGGGTGACCTCGGTTCACTTTTTCGAGTTTTACATGTTTCTAGGCTAGTTTTTGGAGCTGAATTCGAATTTAGCAACCATTTGAACATTTACGAAGTAGTTTTGGTGCCTTCGTAACATGTTACGAAGCTGTCAGAGGCGGTTGACACGTACTACGAATACCCGTCACGACGCCTACTGATTGACCTGACCTGACCTGACCTGACCCGACCTGGTCTAAATGCTTAAAGACATCATCTGTGATCAAAACTAACACGATATTCGTGATCAGCACCCCGAAAACCCCTTAGCAGCCACACTTTACGACTTTCTAATAGGTCCCGATTTTCCCGGCTTTGGGTCATTGACCTGACCTGGAAGGTCAACCAATGACCTAGGACCTTAAAATTGGGTATCATCGGCTTTCTCTTGTCACGGGCAACACGCTCGTTTTTTCCGCGAACCTCTAGCTCGATCAGGGGCCGAACGGCAAGGGGGGGTCCAACCGACCCCCCCTCTACACATTAGAAGCTGTGTAAGCTTCTAATGTGTAAAGCTGGAAAACGCCGCACACATGCGAGGGTTAATGCTGATAATTCCATTTATAACCGTAGGATAACATACCAGACGTTTCTTGCATTTATCTAATTCAATGAGCTATGATATTCTTAGTTGAACACAGGTATCTAAGTGCACCACTAAACATTGAACATGGTATTTTATCTGTCCCCAGGCTCCAAGCAGCGATGAAGCCACATCGCCTGACGACGTCGCTGGTGGTCCTCTTGGTGACCGTGCTGCCCTCTATACTCACCGGCAACGTGTTTCGTCAGTTTGCCACCAGTTGTCGCTACAGTGGCGACACGCTGGCTACACTCCCAGCTATTGGCGTTATGCGCTGCGCGGCGGGCTGCGTAGCCAATCAGGCGTGTTTGGCGATTCAGACGTCAGCTGATGGTTGTCAGCTGTTTAGTCAGCTGACTGAAACGCAACAGCTGTCACCAGCGACGAGCTGTCGTCTACTGCGGCTCGTGAAACACGACTCAGGTCAGAATCGCGATTTATCAACTCCGCCTCATACCAACGTCAAAGAAACGGCAACAACAACTACTGTATTGAGCGATTCTGTAAGCATGTTCAACACCAATGACAGTGCAGTGGAGTTGAGCAGCACAACCCAGAACACCTCAATGGTGGATAAAATGACACCGGAGTATGTAACACAGGAAAAGGCGGTTAGAAACACAGCACAAGGTGAAATTGGCAATGGCACAGAGAGCACAGCAGGAGGTACAGTCATTGGTTCCACGTCCGTGACTTTGACGGATAGCACGGTTGGGGATATTACGGCAGTTGGTAAGACTACGGACCAGACAACACGACAAACGACGCCAGCGACAAGCTTTGAAGCGAAGACAGTGGGAACAACTTTGGATACTGCATTTGGAAATACACCAGAGAGTGGAAATGATGTGGACTGGGGACTTGAAACTACCACCGTTGGAAAAACTCCAGAAAATCTAGTCCCAAGTACCACGGAGAAAGCTGAAGTTACAATTGAAAACGCAGTTGTGACAACAACGGAAAACGCAGCAAGAAGTACCGAAAACTACTCAGTTGAAAGAAGCACCGAAAGCATTGTAGTGAGAACCACGGCCAACACAGTTAGAAGTAGCACGGAAAATACAATCAAAGGCAGCACGGAAAATTCAGTTGGAAGTAGCACGGAAAACTCAGTTGGAAGTAGCACGGAAAATGCAGCTGAACGTAAGAGGACCACCTTTTCTACCAAGACCACAGCGGAGGCGGAACGTGATTTACATATCCAAACACTGAACAATATTGAACAGACCACAGCAAAAGATCTTACCGTGGAGATCACAATAACAGACCGTGAAACACAGATAACAAAACACCCTTCCATAGAGACGAAAGCAACAGGTCATACCACTAAGGCTGAAACAGCACCGTACGATGCGACTTTGATCACGACCGTCCTTACAACAGGACAGGGGCCCAACACCAGCCCTATCTCGGAGCATACGCCAACACAAAGTACAGGGTCTACCAGAGCCATTCCAACAACATACCTGGATACAACAGCTACCACAAATCCAATTTTGGAGCACACACCGCCACAAAGTACCACAACAATCTTCACAAGTCCCAGATCAAACCAGGCAATAACTACCACTAATCCTATTTTGCAACGCACTGGACCCCAGAGAACCCAAACCACAACACACCACACCACTCTACAAACTACCACAACACCCAACGACCTTATTTTCGAACACACACCACCACAAAGTAAGACTTCCACCACAACAAACCCAACAACAAGCCAGGCAGCCACAGCCACTACTAAAACTATTTCGCAACACATTCCCCCACAAAACACTGCTCTCACAACATACCGGGAAACCACAACAACCGCTGTATCCATTTCGCAACATACCTCACCGCAAAGTACAGACATTTTCGCGGTAGCCAACAATAACATATTTATGTCTGACATGGAGCTTGACAAAATGCTTCAAGATATCAAAACCGACGCAGCTGATATCCAAAAATCAACCACCACTAGCCCGGCCCCTAAAAAAGACTCTTCTGCTGATTTCTCAATGATAGCCATTACAGCGGGAACTGTAGAGGATGGAGATCAACAAGCTCTCGTGTATTCTCAACAGCAGACTAGTTCGGCCAGCGCCGGTTCGGATAATTCGGATTATTACGACTGGAATCCATTTGACTAAAGTAAGACGGCAAAAAAGAGCGAGAAAAAAACGGTGGATGGGTGTTCAGGAATTGAAGAAAGAAAGAAAAATCTTTAAAAAAGAGGGTATTGTAAAGAGAAAGGGAAAATGAAATACTTATCGTAAGGAGTGGGAGACACTACAGGGATCCTTGTAGCGAGTTTTAGACACAGCAGTGATGATTGTAGCGAGTTTGAGGCAAAACAGCAGTGATTCTCACTGTATGTACCCCTACGCAAATACGTACACATGGCCATAACAAACACACTTTCCGTAGACAATACCCAGCACTGGTGCTCACTCTAGTGTTGTTTACTCCTTCAATTCACCCCAAAACAGTGTTTTACACCATACCATAACGGAAAATACACCGTACGGGGTGTACCGGGTATCCGATCGTCGTTGCATCTATATTACTATTTGAGGAGGGTGCGTCTGTCCGTTACCGAGGTCCCGACTTGGTGGTGCTTTGCGTGGACTGCAGGCCAGACCGTTGCACCTAGTGCTTTACTCTCGGATGACATCATCTGTGTCGTCATCTGAGGGTATCATATACGTACTCTGGGTGTTCCATGAGGCGTAATTTTGACAAGTTTGGGGTGAGGTTGTTGTTCGGCGACGTGAGTATACGGTTCAATACACTCTAGCAAATTATTGCTGTGTTTGTGTGTGGTAAAATAGAGATGCCAAGTCTACATATACCCATGTTTCCGGGACTCCAACTCCGATTCGATCTCAAGGTGGAGGTGACTGATACGACTCCGAGAGAGAGGGAGAGAGAGAGAGAGAGAGAGAGAGAGAGAGAGAGAGAGAGAGAGAGAGAGAGCGAGAGAGAGAGAGAGAGAGAGAGAGAGAGAGAGAGAGAAAGAGAGAAAGAGAGAGGGAGAGAGAGAGAGAGGGGGGCTGCGTTTGAAAGAGCGTAAATTCTGACGAACTTTCCTGGGTCACAATTAGCTCAGGCCAATTTTTTGGACCCCAAAGGCCATCGATGGTAAAGTTTCGTTTGTTGGTCCAATTTAGGCATTTTTCGACAAACCGGCGCATAGCTCGGAAATGATCAGAGCTACAGCGCCCCGGAAAGCGCATACGATAGCCCTGCACAGTGCACACATACTAAGAAACCTTCACTGAATTGACCTATGATCAACGGTTTAGCATACAGGGGGTAACCGTTTTTTTTTGTGTATGCGTGCGGCGTTTTACAGCATCAAAAGTGTACGGGGGGGGGGGGGTGGACCCCGGCCCCCTCTTGCCGTTCGGCCCCTGATCCTTATTCATAACAAGTTTCAGTTTTCAACCACCAACTTCGGCGTCGTAACATGTTCGCAAAGGCTCCAATGGATGCTAAATTCCAAATAAGATCCAAAAACTTCCCTGGACACATGTAAAACTCAAAAAGTGAACCAAGGTCATCAAAAGTCAATGACCTTGGTCTGACCTGAGCTTGACACCCACCATAACGCATGGAACCAACATCATATTTGCACGCTTGAAACCACGAAAAGACTGTAAACGCGCGGCTAATGCGAGCCGACATACGTCGAATCGTGATTCTGGCCAAACATGGTCTCGGAAAAGGAGTCACAGGTCAAAGGTCATTTGGTCAGGGTCATGACATTTTCAAAGCAGCTGTGAAAGTGATCAACTCAAGGGTACTAAAACTTTCGGTCGCAATCTGCCGCTTTTATGCGAGTTATTCGCGGAAAAATAGAGGAGTTCCATCTGAATTTCCTAACAAGTGCGACGGTAAAAGTTGTCCTAGGTAACTATGGATAACTTGCCAAAGCAATCATCATTTTCATGACCTTCAGGTAAACGAAAATGCTATGACCACGAAAAACGGCTCCCTATTCCAAAGTGTATTTGTTGCCACACTCCTCAAACACACATATCCACATATAGAGCACACGCACATACAAACAGAAAAACAACAGAGATACTCGTAGTTCTTGCATTGTTAGCATGAGTGACGTACAGCCCACCGCTAAAGTAATGTAGGGTTTTACCAATCTCAACGGTTGGCTTTGACTGGCGATTGTTTAATGCGGAGTGATCGAAAAGAAGATGTCAATAGCTAAAGTTGCAGCTGCAAGGGTGACGATACATATAAGCTACATTCAAAGTTTCATTATAGTCTGGTTAATCGTTCCTAAGCTTCAGAAGCAGAACATACCCATGACTGAAACCGCACATTACTTCTGCTGTGGACTGCACATACCTGACTAGCCTCGATAGCACATTCAACGTGGCGTAGATACTATTTTGCAATTCATCATTGCAATACTGCCGTTCATTCTGACACTTAGCGACTTAGTAGCGAGTACGATCTAACCAGTTTGTTAGGTAATGCGAAATCTAATAGACAATATTCTCCTACTCCTATACATGCTCTTTTTTACTAAAGCACAGTCACAAGGCTGCTCGCAGCAACTGCGATGCCTGTTCGGAGTCAGAGTCGAGATGGGAGTCGGAGTCGGAACAACGCCCATGCCCCTCTGAATCCTTGCGTACGACACATCGTGCTTGATCAATAGGTACGTTTGATTTACGTGGGTTCTTCAAAGCACCGGGTACTTGCATTCCTTCAGCGATAACTGCTGATTTCCTTCTCTTGCGCCAATATAACAATGCTACATGTCTCAAACTATTGTAAAAGAAAACATAATATATTTGTTAATGTATATTGTATATGATTCCTAATGGCTTCATCAGAGTCGCTTTTAGTTTTTTGTGACGCATCATATTTTCCCATGACTTTTTGAGACGTCATAAAATCTGTCTCGGGCTATTGTTCTGTGACATCATAAAAAAAATGCTCGGGACTACCTATTGATGCCCACGACTAGAGTTTTCTTGACATCATCACATTATACTTAATTATTGTTGACGTCAACAATTGATGACACCAAGTCCTGTCCCTGACTATCATTGACGTCATCATATTTTCTACTGTTTATCAATGACGTCATATTTGTTCCGGCTGAGTCTGGCGCACTATTCCGGCCGTGGCGTCTCTGGTTGGATCAGGCGACTCACTGTTCCTGCCGAAACAGAAAGGGAGATCAAAATCAGATATCAGAAGATAAGAGATGAGAAGAAGATGAGAAATCAGAGGGTTCAAAATGATAGTGACCTTGTTATAGCGCATGACGCTAATTGATAAGCTTCCGATATTGGAGCTCACTTTCTGTGGAAACGGACGCGATTATTGTATTGGCAATTCTTACTTTTTACGCCCTCAAACTCGTCCTATTCACCAGTTTTATTTCAATTTCGTGCTTCTCAGGGCCAGATGATATCATCAGCACTATAACATTCAGCTCTTGTCCTAAACACTTATTCAATCTTATTTTGGCTTTGAATTGTATTAATCCCTTTAACACGCGCAGTGGAAGGGGGGGGGGGCGGATTTCGCCCACCCCTCCTGTTTTTCGCCAATAACTCGCGTCGCAAACATAATATTAATGTGAAATTTCGGCTACCTGCCCAGAATTGAATTGCGGATCTTCTCGTGCAAGAAATAAGAAAATCGGTTCACAACTTTTCTAGTAATAGCGGTCTAAAGTCAAACATCCTGCCGCCGCGCGGCGGCGCGGCGGCGCGGCGGCCGGCGCTAGCCGTTACGCGCCGCCTGAATTGTAGACTGTGCCGGGGCGGGACGGTTCCTTCTTTACATCGCGCTCCTTACCGCTGATTACATTAGCTTCGCGTCAAATTCGGTGAGAAGACTGAGAAATGTACAGGCAATCATATGGTCAAAGAACTTTGAAAATCGGCCGGTAATAATTTGAGTTATGAGTGTGTAAACACAAAATTGTGATTGCCGCGTTTCCCGCGTCGGCCGATCCCGCTTCAGCCGGCGACATCTTACACTTAGCAGGCTTCTAACTGCCATATTTATTGTTGGATTATCTAGAAATTCACCATACATACTCACAATTGTTTGTTCTTTCGTATAGTGAAAGAAAAAAGAAAATCGGCCGGTAATTTTTTGAGTTATCGGCGTGTAAACGCAAAAAAGTCGCTAATATGGCAGATTTGACCACATTTGACCTCATTTGACCTTGAAGATATTGACCTAGGGTCATGAAATTCACACACAACAGAGTTCCCCACGGCCCCCACCTACCCTCCAAATTTCGTCTTTCTAGCTCCAGTGGGAGCTGAGATCTTAGGGGGGGCGACATCCGCCCCCCCCCTTCCACTGGGCGTAGTACTCGCAACCCTTCCACTGCGCGTGTTAACCCGGCAGTTGCTGGGGTATTTCGCCACCCACCGTTTGCTGGGGGGGGGGGCGTTAAACGCCCCCAGCCGATAACTCGAGAACCAATAGGCGCAGCGAAACGCACGAGGCGGCAAACGAAAGAACGCTACGAGACGCTTCAGATGAGTACTTTAGAGTTGAATTTTGAGGTCACAGGTCGGGTCAAGGTCAGGTTAAACACCTGAAATCGGGCTTTCAGTAGCATGGACTTCAGGACTTCGCAATGGGCGCCTCTCGTCATAAACTCTGTCAAAACGGTGCAACATCCATCATATAAGGCCTACAAGAGTGTCAGCTCCATGTAGGGGAAGTTGGGGGAACGCCGAATACTTTTTTTCTGACGCCCGTAGCACGCAAGGTAGACAACATAAGCTATTCTTGTTGGCGGCATTCGAGAGGCCAGTCTTTTGCCTTTCAAACATACCAGGCGCATTTGATGAATTCGCATACCGTTAAGCGCACAAACTAAAAATATCAAAGAAGTGACTTTTTCGGCGTTGCCCCGGACTGCGGGGAAAGCCGAAAATGGGAGAAATGATCTACGGGAATGCCGAAATTGATGTTTTGCTATTTTATCTCAAATTTTATCCAGAATTCGTCAAAGCTGACACGCGTTTTAAGAGCTTGAGGACGCTTGGTGCACACTGGAAGTTATAATTGTGTGATATAATAAGAAAAGGCCAGGTAAATCATTCCTTATGGTAACAGGCTGTTGTGTCGGTTAAAAGTGTAATTTGTGTGACTAAAAATACGCGTTGCTATTCTACGGTAAAGTTAAAGTTCGGTAAAGTTCACGTAGCATGCTTTAACACGCGTAAATGCACGTTTTCGGCATTACCCCAGCCAGCCATACTTTCATTTGCAGGCCCATAACTTTTCAACGTGCTGTATAAATTTCAAATAGGCAGCACACTTATGCAAAGACGTGCTGAAGATTACTTGACCGAATTGGCCAGACAAACGGTAGCATAATGAGTAGGAAATGCAGCTTCGAAGACGCATGTAGTACAAAGGAAACGTACCTTGAAAACGCTCTTGGCGCCCTCACAGCCGAAGTATTCCGAATGACAACTGGTAACAAACATGCGATAATTGGTAGTCACTTAAGCTTCAGAGCATCACTGACAGGTGTCATCCATGTCGTACGGTTTTCGAAATATCTCGAATTTCGGCTTTGCCCCAACCCCGGCATTGCCCCAACTTCCCCTAGGGGTCAGTAAAGCATAGGTCAGGGTCAAGGTCAGGTCAACCGGTTAAGCACATATCCCCGAAAATCAAAACTGATATTCGCAGCCTGTGACACATGTTTGATGGGTAATTTGGGGCGTAGAACACGATGGTGACATTCATTTTATCATATGTGTACGTGTTTGGCTCAAAAAGTTCAATTTAAGAAATGCATGTATCATGGTCGTGAAGTAGTCACGAGAAATTGCCAAGAATCAGTTCAAGATTTTGGAAAATGCGGAACGATAATCAATAATCGAAGATAGCCATTTGATTGTTCATGGTATTGGCAGTCTAATGGCGTTTACGGCATGTCTGTATGTCTATTCTGTGATTTTATATGATTTTTTGAACATATGCCGTTTTTGGCCGAAAACTCAGAAATCATGACGTCACTAAAACCTCGATATCTCAAAAATTTCCCGACCGATGTTTTTGAAACTTTGTCACAATACACTTCAATCAATTTCCTACAGGTACTCAAAATTTGGCGTGCCTGCGGCGTGCCGTTTTTATGCTATGGCCCGACGAAAAAAGTGGGGGCGTTTAACCCGGCACCGCCTGGGCTATTTCCGTACCCACGACAGCCTGGGGGGGGGGGTCGGATCCGACCCCCCCCCCTGTTATCTCGAGAACCAATGGTCGTATCGAGCCCCGCGAGGCGGCGTTCGAAAGGTCTCTACGAGACCTTCCCAAAGCACTCTAAAGATTTTAAGATTGAGGTCAACTTTCGGGTCAAGGTCAGGTCAAAGGTCAAATTCAGGGGTTTTGCATGAATCGGCTTACGGACAGCGGAATCGATAGCTGCTGCTCGAAACTCACCAAAAATGACCTCAAAGGCCTAGTGAAGGTACCATGTGCGTATAGGGGTCATACTAGGTACAGGTCAAGGTCAGGTCAGGTCACGAAAGGTCACGGTTTTCAATTTCTGCTACATGGGCGTGCGACACATGTTTTATGGCTTATTTTTCAAGCCGAATCCGATGGTAGGTAATGGTTATATGTGACCCCAAGTCACTGTGCTGGTGATAAGTGTGCATTGAAAGCATAAAAAATCGTTTATACTATACATAACTAAACGAGGGCTAAGAAAAAAAGGTCAATTTTTCAACTTTTTATTTTTGACACAAAAATGCACTTTTCTAGACGAGCTTTGTCCCAGGAATCTAGTGGTGCCATTTGTTTTCACATGCGATGTTCAGAAGTGCCTCTAATTCACGAAAATGCTTATGACGTCACCATGCCCTATGCATGTTGGAGCTATTTTTTACAATTTGGGGGTCAAAAATCAAGATAGAAAGTTGAAATTTTGGGCATCTAATGTTCAAATAGAGTTCTACAACATATATTCCGGTTTTTTGGAAATTCCCAAAATTTTGGATTTTATTAGCTGTTTTCCAAAAAATATAGTTTTTTGAATTTTTAGGGGTGAAAAACGCATTTTATGGAAAATCCGAGATAGCCATTTTAAAGAACTCGTTGAGCTGTGTCTTTTGATGTCCTTAATTTGCCATTTGCTTCAAACCCTGATTTTTGGCGATTTTTTAAACATTTACCACTTTTTGACTAAAAACGCCATGTAGTTACATCACTAAAATCGATATATCTCAAAAATTTTTAAAAATTGTTTCTTAAAAATTGCACAGGAGGCGTCAAATTGATGGGGAAGAAGATATGTCAAGTTTCAAGTAGATAGCGAAAGTGGTTCATGAGTTATTCAAGAAAAACGGAGGGGGGGTCGGATCCGACCCCCCCTCAGGCGGTCGCGGGTTAACGCCCCCCCCCCCCAGCAACTCGCGGGTTAATAGACTTATTATAGCTATACTATCTCAGCATCTTTAAATCAGTCTTATTGCAGCATATTCCGATACCAGCATTATTTTTCATCGTTCCTGTTTCAGCGTTATCCTTACCGATCTCGTATATTTGTTGAAAACACACACGTACCGCTCTTCGAAGTCGTCTCCCTCCAGGAGACACGTTCGGTCTCTCCGTCGGGATCCTCTCCATTCCAGATAGGCCAAGAGGACCTGTTCAGCGGCACAGATGAACAGCAGGGCACCTGGAGGGGGGGGGGAGGGGTGTCAATAGCAGAGACTACTCCATATCAGAGACTGCTTCATAGCAGAGCCTACTCTATATCAGAGACTACCCCTCCATATCAGATACTACTATATATCAGAGACTACTACTACATATCAGAGACTGTTCCATATCAGAGAGTACTCCACTGCAGAGAGTACTCCATATCAGAGAGTACTCCATATCAGAAACTACTACAGAGCATAGACTTCTCTATTTCAGTGATACAGTAGTCTATATGTAGTAACGCAGTAGTGATACAATAGTTCTTGTCAATAGACTTTGTGTATGTTAGACTCTTTTGGTTTAGCCGTAGCGAGACCATTTCATAGCCGAAATGATGGTAGGAATAGGAGACACTGTCAATAGGCACTATCAATAGGTAGGCATGCCGTAAGGTGAGGTGAGTTGGTACGAATTTACATTTTCCGGCCTTCCTCTGTAAGTGGAACATTTTTCAAATAGCATGTAAATTGCAAAAATGCTGCTCTGTGAGATTATCCATATTTGTCTGCCATGGTGTAGCTTGTATTTTCCGTTTGCACAATAATTTCAGCTTTACTAGCGTTTTTACACATTTTCTATAACACGCATATCTATACGCATAACAAAGTCATACAATAAATATGCTACTGTCAGCAAAATTGAAATATGTATGTCGTAGTTCACACACATTTCACCAAGCCAAGCACTGGATACATTTCCCCACCCCTTTTTCCCTCGTTTTCCCCATTTCCCGTGATTTTTCATATTCCCGTGTTTTCCCCATTTTCCCTCGTTTTTCCCCATTTTCCCGTGTTTTTCCTCGTCTCACCTGCCATTGCCGTGAGCCACATCCGGTGCTGTGACGTCATCAGTACAAGTAGAGCGAGGAGAGAGTAGAGGATGGCCCTCGTTCCGTCCCGCAGAGTGGCGAGAAGAGACCAGGGTAGAGGGGCGGGGGACGACCAGCTGAGGGAGAGAGGAGTTAGAGAGAGAGAGTGAGAGAGAGAGAGAGAGAGAGAGAGAGAGAGAGAGCGAGAGAGAGAGAGAGAGAGAGCGAGAGAGAGAGAGAGAGAGAGAGAGAGAGAGAGAGAGAGAGAGAGAGAGAGAGAGAGAGAGAGAGAGAGAGAGAGAGAGAGAGAGAGAGAGAGAGAGAGAGAGAGAGAGAGAGAGAGAGAGAGAGAGAGAGAGAGAGAGATTGCAGTGAGAGATATTTCCAATCGAACGGATATTGTATTCGTTTCCGACTCTCAGCCTGACTTTCAATCGTTGTAAATATGTCGTGGAAACCCCATGATCAGACGTTTATCGGACATTGATGGACGTGGTTTATCTAGTTACTATCATAAATGAGAAATTAATATCGCTGGAAGTGAAATTGCGCCCTCCAGTGTCAGGCTGATTATATTAGGCTCGCTTTGAGACAACAATCGCTGTCAATAATGCTGGAAACGTTGTAGATAACATATTATTTCATAAGATTATTTCGTATTCCATTGCGTTTATGGCAGGTGTTCAGGCGAATGTAAATATCTTTGGAATGATATGGAATACCACGTCAAAAGATCATTTGAGTCAGTCGCTGTTACCTCAGCCTGGCGTGAAAGCAGGCCTCCGGTACCGAGGTGACCTCCAGGGCGCAGACGACGACAAATGAGCCTCTGGAACATGGTGAGACAGTATGAGACATAGTGAGACATGGTGAGACATGGTGACACACAGTGAGACATAGTGAGACATGGTGAGACATAGTGAGACACAGTGAGACATTATTATGTCTCCTTGGTCTCACTAAGTCTCTAAGACAAGTCACTAAGACAAAGTGAGACTTTTTGTGACACTGAACTATGGCGAGACAAGATGAGGCATAACGAGACTTAGAACCCTCGCCGGCCGAGGGGGGGGGGCGGGTGCCGCCCCCCCCCCATAGGGTTTTTTCGCGATAGCTCCGAACACGCTGGCGATAGAGAGCTGAAACTTGGCATACCTGACCTTTGATCCAAGCCGCATCTTTTGACACCAACCGCATTTTTGGGTCAGGTCAGGTCACTGACCTATGACGTCATAAGTGAACCTCTGCACGGTCTTCAGATGTCGCAACTTTGCAACGCCCTCACTGCCAGAGGAGATGTCACAGGGAAATGAAACTTGCAGGATCTAGTATCCATTATGAGTCTCACAACTTGTATATCTCGGATTTTTCCTAAAGGTCATATGAGGTCAGGTCATTTTCGTGACCTCACCATTATAAGTCAATGGGGAAAAATTAAAACTGCTATTCTGGCGCCGGGAACGATCTCCAACTATCTCAAGCACACAGAATCGTGATTTGATGCACTCCCGGCAAGGTTAGATGCGTCACTTTTGCAATGTTAACCTTGCGTGACGTCATTTATGACGTCATCAAGGTCATATTAGTTTTTCGTCAATAACTCTTGATCAAATTGAGCTAGCGAGTCGGGAAAGCCACCAATGGACTCGGGAAGCCCTGCCGAATCGAATGATATGCGACATGACCCCTTTCGACCAACTTCGTGACCTGGGAGTGCTGACCTGACCTTGACCTGAGGTCAACACCCCAAGTTGACCTGACCCGGACAAAAAGTATATCATTCGACGCGCCTGAGCGAGGCGAACATGATGCTGCCAAAATCGCGGCTCTGCGGCCGTTTTTTGCGAAGTTATTCACCAAAAACTGAACCGTACCCTGGGGCACTTGACCTGACCTCAGAGGTCACCGGTTGACCTAGGACCTTAAAATCGGGTACCAATCTCTGCGTCTCGTAACGGCGCACACGCTCGTTTTTTCCGCGACGCGCTAGCTCCACCAGGGGCGAAACGGCGAGGGGGGGGGTCGTACCCGCCCCCCCCCCCTCGGCCGGCGCGTATGTAGAAATTAGAAAACCAATAGGTCCGGCGAGGGTTAATGGGAGTTTTTGTGACACTGATCTATGGCAAGATATGATGAGATATTGTGAGACATGGTGAGACTTTGTGAGACATTTTGCGACACTGATCTGTGGCGAGACGTGAATTGACATGTTGAGACATGATGAGACAGATTGAGACATTTTAAGACACACTCAGACATAGTGAGGCATTGCACTATGGCGAGACACAGTACACAGTCAGACACAGTCAGACACAGACAGACACTGAACTATGGCGAGACACAGTGAGAAACAAGACGAGATCCGCCTAATGCTCAACAGCCATAATCTCGACATCCTGTGTCTGACGGAGACATTCTTGTCGTCGGACATCAGCGACGGCCTCCTACTGTTCCCGGGGTACCGTGTGTACCGACGCGACCGTGCCGTGCCGCGACGGGGCCGCACACAGGTGCGAGGCGGCGGCATTGTCGTGCTGGTGAGAAGCGACATCGGCGCGTGCGAGCTGGACGTATCGCCGCCCGGTGACGGCCGAGTCGAGCTCCTCTGGCTGGGTGTGGCGTCGCGGGGTCGGTCGGCGTCGGTCGGGACCGTATATCGGCCGCCGGACGGCGCGGTGTCCAGTGACGTTGATGAAATCAGAAGGCAGCTCGAACTAATGATGGTGAGAAAGGGACCATTATTCTTACTCGGAGATGTGAACTTTGATGTTTGCTGCAGCAGCAAGCCTGGTGTAGTAAGCTACTTGCGTATGCTCAGTGACCTGAATCTTCATCAACTCATCGACAAGCCAACTCGCCCGGGAGCGTCCGGCCCCGGAACCGCTATCGACCACATCATCCCAGACACTGCCGGCCTCCAGCGGTGCGCGTCGGTGATACCGGCGCACGTCAGCGACCACGACCTGGTGATGCTGGACGCGCCTCTACCGCGAGCTCGGCGACCACCGCGCACGGCCACCGTCAGGTCGCTCCGTAACGTGGACTATGACGGGTTGCGATTGGACCTTCTAATGGCGAACTGGGAGCCGGTGTACCGAGCGACATGTGCTGATACCAAATACGACGCTTTCCTGACTGTGTGGAATGCGTACATTGACCAGCACTGTCCGCTCAAGACCGTGCGATTCCGCCACCAAGGCTGCCCATGGCTGACCTCTAACGACAGTTTGCTGGAACTACAGGCACAGAGGGACGCCGCCAGGCGTCAGCGTGACCGGCGTCACGACGAAGACTCCGAGCGGGAATACAAGCGCCTGCATGCTGAGTTCAAGCATCAGCTGGCCCTGGCTCGTCGAGACTTTTTCACGATGCCATCTCGATCCGGCAACCCTAAGGAGACGTGGAACAACTTGCGAAAGTTCGCACTCAGGGCGGGAGCTACCGATGATCAGGCAGCTAGCGAGATTCGCCCAGACGACTTCAACACGTTCTTCGCTCGTGTCGGTTCCCGCGTGGCTGAGGAGCTAAGAGCGACTGGATTTGAGCCAGTGCGTCCACGGCCACCGATTGTGTGTAGCTCAGCTTTCCGTGTGCACGTCGTGACACTGCCGGAGTTGAGCTCTGCCTTGCGGCGACTGAGTAGCAGTAGAGCGGCCGGAAGCGACGGTGTAACTGTGCAGCTTTTACGCGAGTGTTTCGAAGTAGTGGGTCCTATTGTGCTACATGTCATTAACCACTCGCTTTCAACCGGTGTCGTGCCCTCTCTATGGAAACATGCCACGGTGGTTCCGATCTATAAGTCAGGAGACAAAACGTTGCCAGCCAACTTTCGGCCAGTCAGTGTTCTAAATGTAATCTCAAAACTAGCCGAGAAGATTGTAAATTTGCAAATTTTGAGCTATCTAAATAGTAACAACATTCCTACCCAGTTCGCCTATCGCCCTGCCCACTCGACGGAGGATGCTGCGCTCTGTCTAGCCAGCCGTATAGCTCACAACACCGATCGTGGCATGGTCACATCGGTGACGTCACTGGACCTCAGTAAGGCGTTCGATTGTGTCCAGCGTGGTGCACTGATGTCCAAGCTAGGATGGTATGGGATATCGACCCATTGGCTGGGGAGCTATTTCGCGAATCGGACCCAGACCGTGAAGGGGGGAACCAGCATCGAGGAGGTGCCGTTTGGTGTGGTCCAAGGCGGAACTTTGGGTTTCACCATGTTCAACCTGTTCATGAATGACCTTGTGGCCATATTCAGTTCGGCTGGCTATCTAGTTATGCGGACGACAGCCAGCTAGTGCATTGTGCTGGACCTGATGATGTGACGCAGCTCAAACGTCACATAGAGTCCGACTTAGTTCAACTGTCTCGGTGGTTTCGCTGTAACGGGCTCAAAGTAAATCCCACCAAGACCGAGTTCCTGCTGGCTGGAACCCCAGCAAACACCGCAAGCGTATCAGATTTAGTAGTGAACTTTGATGGTGTGTCACTTCAACACTCTGAAAGCATCAAGATCTTAGGTGTCCAATTCGACTGTCACTTAAACTGGGAAAAACAGGTTAGCTCAGTGGCACAGAAGTGTAGTGGTGCTATTGTTTCTATTCGGAAATTGAATTTACCTCTGGAGACAACCAAAAAGTTGATTCAGGCGCTGGTGTTCCCCACACTCATGTACTGTCTTCCTGTTTGGGCCCCCAAATCAAAGACTCTCAGGAAACGGATCGAGAAGGTGTTAAATTTCGCAGTCAGAACTGTCACAGGGCTCCGTAAATTTGACCGCGTCACGGAAGCCCGAATGGAGCTAGGCTGGCCTACGTTCGACGCGATGATCGATCTGCGCGATGTGCAGCGAATCTATCATGTAATGCGGCAGAGGGACGCATCTCGGCAGCTGAGGGCACTCGTTGAGACTCGGTCACAGGTATCGCTGAGACCGACGCGCTCCACCGCTGATGATACTATGCTACAAATCCCTAGGTGTCGTCTGCAGTGCACAAAAATGTCGTTCCCTCACCGAGCCATTGCGACTTGGAACCGCCTGCCACCGGATGTGAGGCAGTCGAGGGCGGCCAAGTTCAAGCGAAGCATACGCAGTTGTTTGGCGTCCAAATGATCCCGATAGGTATGTCAGTGTGGCTATCTGCTCGCTTCATATTTTAACTTACTTTGATTGTGCTTGACGCTGGAGTGTAAGTGCCTGTGTGGTTTCTCCAAAGATAAGCAATACATACATACATACATACAAACACTGAGACATGGTGAGAAATGGTGATCGGTGAGACACCGAGCCGCGCTGATTGTTTGACAGGTGACGAACTAACACAAATATATTCGAGTATTTGGAAAGAGACAGCTAAACGTGTTATAGACGGGAAAGCAGTGAATCGCATACATTTTGCTTCAAGTAAAATTGCTCCAATTGCAGCGTTTTCTAAGACGTTGTTTGTCAGCTAATTATCCCGATACTGCTCACCATTCAAATTCGCATTTGCTGTTATTACAGTAACGCATATCAACGCCATAAGATATAAGATAAACATAATTTTCCTCTCTCCCACTCTGATAAGGGACAGTACTTTTCATACTCACAGTGTAGCAATGGCGGCCCACCGGTGGTTGTAAGCCATGTCGACACCAACACCAAGCAGAACTGAAAAGGAAAGCCGTAAAAAATACCAATAAATCATCGTGACAATCACATCAAATTTCAAAAAGATATCAGTGGCGAGTTCCATCAACAGGAAAAAATCGCTGGCTGCTGGAGTTTTTGACTAAAGTCGTCCCTGAATTTCGCCATCTAGACGAAGAAAAGTCCACTGATGTGAATATTAATGTCAGACAGAGTGACTTATGTTTTCACTTCAGCCGTTTCCCTTTTCACGCTATTAGTTGAGGTTGAGGGAGAATTTCTGAAATAAAAATACCGGGAGCCGACTATTTTTCTGTTGGTAAAACTGGCCTCTGGTTTTGATCCATTTTAGATTATTCATCATTCAGTGCTTTGATCATTAGAGGCAATAATCAGGTAGTAAAAGAAGGTACTATGGACTGATTCAATCAAACCACCCAATACAATGCATTTTCCTGTTGGGAAAGTGGAATCAATATTTAGTATCTGCCGGAAACATAAATAATTGTGCGTTTTATGAGTCAAGGAATGTACTCTGTAAAGTCGTTTGACATATTCAAGATATGCTTAGCTTTCAGGTAGTG
This sequence comes from Amphibalanus amphitrite, assembly GCF_019059575.1. Lineage (NCBI taxonomy): Eukaryota > Metazoa > Arthropoda > Thecostraca > Balanomorpha > Balanidae > Amphibalanus > Amphibalanus amphitrite. The sequence continues at coordinate 158,479 of NW_024882899.1, forward strand.
ACTCGTCTTTTATTTCAAAACGTTTAATGTATTGCTTACACTTGCACCTTTTAGTGGTTACAAAATGGATCTGCATAGAAAAAGATCATAAGCATGTCTCAATGACTATCCTTGTCTTACTATCCATAAAACGGTGGTTTAGGCAATGCATTTTAAAACGCTGAGGAGCTGTTTTTCTGGCTTCATCTATGGCCCAATCTATGCAAAACATTGGACGCAGTCGTGTTCTGAATTTCCAGCGATGCTATGTATGTCTGAGACTACCAGCGCTGACGAGCTGTTTCTAATAAAATGAGGGAGAAAATATATCCGCCTGAGACATACTGACTCGACTTCTTCTCCGTGAGCCAGAGCAGACTGCATCTGGATGATACGACCTTGACATCTGGGATTTCAAAGAAGGGATTTTGGAAAATTTAATCATTAAAATTGGAATAACCGTGCCTGTTTTACTGGCGTGCAAACTATGTGTTGTTACGTACTTTGTAAGACATATGTTTCAAACGACCTTACGTTAGAATGCAACTTTAGTTTATGGTTCTTGTGTGGTAAACTTTGAAACGTGTTGTAAAGCATTACAAATGTTTTACCAAGAATAAAAAGCGAGTTACTGACTCCTTACTTAATGCCAGGGATGTTATTTACAAGTTAAATATTCATAAGCCTGTTATATGCAATTTCATTGCTTGTTAAAGTTTGTAAAGCTGTTTACAATATCACATCAAAGGAAACAGTTTGCTTTGCATAATAAAGTTTGATAATAAATTGCTGAATAGATGCATGTTTCAAATACCACTGCATAAACCAAATAACGATGCATTTCAATATGAGTGCAAGCTTTCGTTTCAAAATGAAAATATGTTAAAGAACCAACAAGTTTCAGCCAATATGCATTTCAGAGCTATTGAAGCTACTTCCCTTTTCATTGCTTTGGCCCCAGTCTACTGTCGAAAAACTAGCAAACCGATTCGCGTCGATCCTTAGCAGTTTGGCTTTAGTTTTTGCATTTGGCTTAACATCAACGGGCACAGCCGACCCGAATACAAATGAAGCGGTGATAATGTCCCCACATTTTTTTAGCTTAACAGAAATGTGTGCACCTTTTTTATTTTTAATCAAGATGAAACGAATATTTTCTTAACCCGGCAGTTGCTGGGGTATTTCGCCACCCACCGTTTGCTGGGGGGGGGGGCGTTAAACGCCCCCAGCCGATAACTCGAGAACCAATAGGCGCAGCGAAACAACCGAGGCGGCAAACGAAAGAGCGCGACGAGACGCTTCAGATGAGTACTTTAAAGTTGAATTTTGAGGTCACAGGTCGGGTCAAGGTCAGGTCAAACACCTGAAATCGGGCTTTCAGTAGCATGGACTTCAGGACTTCGCAATGGGCGCCTCTCGTCATAAACTCTGTCAAAAGGGTGCACAATCCATCATATAAGGCCTACAAGAGTGTCAGCTCCATGTAGGGGTCAGTCAAGCATAGGTCAAGGTCAAGGTCAGGTCAACCGAGTAGGCACATATCCCCGAAAATCAAAACTGATATTCGCAGCCTGTGACACATGTTTTATATGTAATTTGGGGCGTAGAACACGATGGTGACATTCATTTTATCATATGTGTACGTGTTTGGCTCAAAAAGTTCAACTTAAGAAATGCATGTATCATGGTCGTTAAGTAGTCACGAGAAATTGCCAAGATTCAGCTCAAGATTATGGAAAAATGCGGAACGATAATCAATAATCGAAGATAGCCATTTGATTGATCATGGTATTGGCAGTCTAATGGCGTTTACGGCATGTCTGTATGTCTATTCTGTGATTTTATATGATTTTTTTTTTAACATGTGCCGTTTTTGGTCGAAAACTCAGAAATCATGACGTCACTAAAACCTTGATATCTCAAAAATTTTCTGACCGATTTTTTTGAACCTTTGTTACAATAAACTTCAACCAATTCCCTACAGGTACCCAAAATTTGGCGCGCCTGCGGCGCGCCGTTTTTATGCTATGACCCGGCGAAAAAAGTGGGGCGTTTAACCCTCGCCCTGGCAGGGGGGGGGGTCGATGCGACCCCCCTAAGGTTTTTCGAAGATAGCGTAAAAACGGCAGCGCGCAGCGCCGCCAAATTTGGCACAGCCTATGGGGCAACTTTTTTGCATATGACCTGAAAATTTCAGGTCCGGGTGATCTTGGGTCAGGTCACCAGGTCAGAAAAACCGGTACAAGGTCATGGTCAAATTTCAATTTTCTTTTTGCACCTGTCCAACTCACAGTTTTGGACCGATTTCCTTCAAACTTTCAGGATGTGCTACGTTCACCGAGTTGTATAACATATAGTTCGGGTTTTTGAGGTCACTGACCTGAGGTCAGTTAGAGGTCATTACGTCGTAATGTTAACCCGGCACCGCCTGGGCTATTTCCGTACCCACGACAGCCTGGGGGGGGGTCGGATCCGACCCCCCCCCCCTGTTATCTCGAGAACCAATGGTCGTATCGAGCCCCGCGAGGCGGCGTTCGAAAGGTCTCTACGAGACCTTCCCAAAGCACTCTTAAGATTTTAAGATTGAGGTCAACTTTCGGGTCAAGGTCAGGTCAAAGGTCAAATTCAGGGGTTTTGCATGATTAGGCTTACAGACAGCGGAATCGATAGCTGCTGCTCGAAACTCACCAAAAATGACCTCAAAGGCCTAGTGAAGGTACCATGTACGTATAGGGGTCATACGAAGTACGGGTCAAGGTCAGGTCAGGTCACGAAAGGTCACGGTTTTCAATTTCTGCTACATGGGCGTGTGACACATGTTTTATGACTTATTTTTCACGTCGAATCCGATTATAATGGTTATATGTGACCCCAAGTCACTGTGCTGGTGATAAGTGTGCATTGAAAGCATAAAAAATCGTTTATACCATACATAACTAAACGAGGGCTAAGAAAAAAGTCAATTTTTCAACTTTTTATTTTTGACATAAAAATGCACTTTTCTAGACGAGCTTTGTCCCAGGAATCTAGTGGTGCCATTTGTTTTCACATGCAATGTTCAGAAGTGCCTCTAATTCACGAAAATGCTTATGACGTCACCATGCCCTATGCATGTTGGAGCTATTTTTTACAATTTGGGGGTCAAAAATCAAGATAGAAAGTTGAAATTTGGGGCATCTAATGTTCTAATAGAGCTCTACAACATATATTCCGGTTTTTTGGAAATTCCCAAAATTTTGGATTTTATTAGCTGTTTTCCAAAAAATATAGTTTTTTGAATTTTTAGGGGTGAAAAACGCATTTTATGGAAAATCCGAGATAGCCATTTTAAAGAACTCGTTGAGCTGCGTCTTTTCATGTCCTTAATTTGCAATTTGCTTTAAACCCTGATTTTTGGCGATTTTTTAAACATTTACCACTTTTTGACTAAAAACGCCATGTAGTTACATCACTAAAATCGATATATCTCAAAAATTTCTGGAATTTTTTCTTAAAAATTGCACAGGAGACGTCAAATTGATGGGACAGAAGGTATGCCAAGTTTCAAGTAGATAGCGAAAGCGGTTCATGAGTTATTTAAGAAAAACGGAGGGGGGGGGGGGTCGGATCCGACCCCCCCCCCCCAGGCGGTCGCGGGTTAAGCCTATGGGAAAATACTAAATTCGATAAATACTGGAGATATCCGCTTCTTTCTATCACTTTTGTGCTTTGAAACCACAGTACTTATCAGCAGGTCACTTGGTGCTTCTTTGTTTGGTGTACTTATCCATGGGTCAGGTCAAATGAGGTCAACTGATGTCAAATGACGTTTTTGCCAATAACTTGGCACCTAATGACGCTAGAGCTTAAAAATGGTATCATTGTGTTCCTAGTGATCAGCCGAATCGAATGATATGCGATATGATGCAATTTGATCAACTTGAACTTAATTTATTAATTTAAGTTTACTTAAAATTTCAGAAAAAAAAATTTTAAGTACACTTAAGCAAGCTAAAAAGTATATCATTCGACGCGCCTTGACGTGCTGAGTTCACTGGTGCTTTTCTTTTTGCTCTATCTTGATTAGATCAAAAGTTATAAGCGAAAAACTTTTGACCTGTTTTTAGCGAAATTTTTACATTTATACCCCCCCCCCAAAACCCCCCTAAATATTAACCTAGAGCAACCAAATTTGCACAGGGGTGAGAACCCCAGGGGGCCCACCTACCTACCAAATTTGGTGTTTCTAGGTGCCATAGGTGTCAATCGCGAGGGGGGTCGCATCGACCCCCCCCCCCCTGCCAGGCCGTGTTATGAAAAATGCCCTGCCAGGGCGAGGGTTAACGCCCCCCCCCCAGCAACTCGCGGGTCAACCGATATTGTCAAAACTAAAAGGTGACTGATTGCATCAACCACATCAACATTATCACGATCTTCACCAAACCCACTACAAAACCCTGAAAAAAACTCCGATCAAGGTAAAATTCGTTCAACCACATCTGATTGAAGGCTTCTGAACCATGACAACAATACATCCCCTCCATCATAATCACGACACGCTATTTTGTTCCGGCGGCGGACACTCTCGCTCCGCCGCCCTGAGTGCTCAGTGGAGGAGCGGCCGCCCAGGTGAGGCCTCCATCCTCGGCGCTGAGATAGGTATGGGAGACCTTGTTGAACATCGCCGAGGGTCGTGAAGTAATCCTGCAGTGGGTTCCTGCCCAAGTTTCTGCCTACTGCGGGATCGAGGGAAATGAGAGCGCTGACGACCTGGCGAAACCAGGGGCCGCCCTGCCCTCGGACGCCCGCTCGCTGACCCGGGTGGTTCATTGTGCGGCCTCGCGTCAAATGGTGCGACAACTGGTCCGAGTTACCATTCAAGTCACTTCTAGCTAGCACGCTGCCACTCCCCATCCCCGGAGAGGATCGGGAGGACACCGACCGTGAGGATGCCGTTTCGGTGCACCTGATGAGGGCGGGCCCTGGGCACTTACTGGTCCCGCTCGCTTCAGTAAGTGCACCGAATCGGCTGTCTCCCCTCTGCGGCGTGCCAGCAGTGCCCGGACAAGCGGTGCCCGTCGCGTTTTGCGCCGAGTGCCGAGAAGGCTGATGTGCTGGAGCACGTGCTGCTCCGCTGCCCAGCCCTCGCTGGCGCCCATGCCAGCCTCGAACACACCGCTCCGCCGATTTTTGTGGCCCTGAATCTTCTGGCCTGAACCTTGTTCCACGGCACGATACAGTGCGCTACACGTGTTGTGGTATTGGATCAACTAGTTGATTCAGACGTTCAAACATGGGAGAGCGTTCAAGGCTCCGGGACGCTCTGTCTGGTTGATATAGCCTTAGTCGGTAGATGTGCACACGTGCTTTAAATATAAGTGGCTTATTTTTGGCACAAATAGGCACCCAACTTTCGGCGCAAATCGTGCAGAAACTTATGCGCAAAATCCCTTGCGCCGAATTTCAGCGCATGAGGGCCTCACGGGCGTCCGGCGTATTGCAAGGGTGTTTTCCAGTCTGGTGGGGACAGGCCGGAATGATGAACAGAATCAATAGGGGCAATCCAGCTTAACAAAAAGTGATATTATTGTCCTTTTCTGCACTTTCGTATGATGTTCTCTTGAGGCATATTGCTTCCTAAATTGATGGGTTGTAGTGTTCCTTTGGTTATATGAAGCTCCTTTGAAGTGTTCCTTTGGTTTGGTCCTTTGGTGATGGGTTGTAGTGTTCCTTTGGTTATATGAAGCTCCTTTATGAAGCTTCCTTTGGCTCATATGAAGCAGGGATTTCGCATTCATTACATCATGGTGTACCTATAATAATTGCGGAAATTGCCATTATGCAATGCTGTACTTCAAGATTTGTTGACGAGATTCACTCTCCTCAAGAGTTGTGAAACTTGAAATATAATTACGAGCGCCCTTAAAGCTGCTTTTCTCTCGTTTATTTCACCTATTTCACTACGTCGGCTTCAAACAGTAGCCGACACCCTTTCATCGCCCGGATACTTTCGGTTTCGGTGTTTCGATTGGAAACGCCCATGGAGGCGTGCACCGTAAATATTGGTCAGTTGTATACGTTGCAGATGCTGCGATGCGCTTTTTTGTGTGAGTAACATGAACATTCTAGCGAACATTAAATCTGCATCCGTGAGACATTAAAGAGTCATTGTGTTTGAAATTTTTCATACATATGAGATGCTGCGCATTGGTGACCTAATTGTGCAATCAATGTCAGCTGAAGTTCTAGAATCGTCATAAAATCTTGAATTGTTCGTATTTTAGCGCTTGAAGGCGTGGAATTGGTGACAAACCCATGGTGACAAATTGTTGGCCTCCAACTCCCAATGGTGACACACCGAGGATGTTTCCCAGCCCTGCTCCTAACCCGCATGCAGCTCGGGCGATCAATCTCCGGTAAGGATTGATGGCCACCGAGACTGTTTTTCCGTGGCCAAAGCCGCGTCTTTCAGGGCCGGTAGCGCAAAACAGCTCATGTTTATGAAAATCGGTGGGTTCACTAGAAACGTTTCCATATATAGAATATATACAATCGTTTCTGTAT
>NW_024882899.1:170000-177495 GCF_019059575.1 Amphibalanus amphitrite
TGTCAGAAAAAGTTCAGTTCAATACTCGTAAATGGTGATGATTATATCGGAATTGTCGCTAGAAAATATCGCGATGACTTTCTTTGTGTTTTCTAATGTCTTGGACACTCATGCTCAGTTAGGTATGGTTTATTATAATTCATAACTACGAAAAATACATTTAAAATGTGAGGCTATAATGAGAAGCTACCCAATCCTTAAAAGACTCTCCAAATCGATTCTTGATTCATAAAAAATCATCAAATTCCACCCCACCCCTAAACGCCCCCGCCTGGTCACCCGGCCCCAGCCTCGCAGCGTAGCCAATCAGCTGGCGTGTGTCAAGGTCACGAGTGGTGTCGTCATCATAGCCTGAGGGCACTGGCCGTCCCTGCGGCCGGCGGCTGACCCATTCAAGAAGGCTGACCCGAGAGCGGGTTTCGACTTCACAAGTCACAACAATGCATGGGGCGGATTGGTGTTGCCGAACAATGAATGCTGCATACATACCTATTGTCAGTGGCAGAAGACATTAGACATGACATATTTCAGATAGGGGCTGACACTTTCTTCTTCCCTTCTTATTTAGGTGTCATTCTTAGAATATTTTCACCCAATTTTGTACAGCGAGTGTCAATAACCATTTTTTACATTTACTTATTGCTCACCCCTTGCCTCTGCTGGTCATATGACCATTCCTTACACCGTGCCCCAGCTGTTGCCGTAGTCACGTGACCTCTTTCCCAACCCGTGGCACCAGCTGCCGCTCTTATTACAGCTGATGGATGCCCATATTAACATAACGACTGAGGAAGAAAAACAAGAGTTGCTTATTATTAGCTGCATTGCGGGAACGGCCATGGCAGCTCAGAAAAAAGCGACTCATCTAGGTAACTGCTGCGGAAGGGTTCGGGATAGATGAACAGCTATAATAATTACGAGCGAGCGTAGCGAGCGAAGTCTGACGTAGAATAGCAAAACTTTCTGAGCATGCCGGTCCACTGATTTTCAAAATCAGTGAACTAGGATCCTATATCAATTTTCCCATACGATGCAATGAACGCGTGTCTGAACCAACATCACACGTGAGCTCAGCTTCTATCATTATTACCTCCACTCCAGTAAACCCAATGCGTACAGCACGATCAATCAATTTGACACTAATGCTTTCACACCTCTACGTCGGATAATTGTGAGGAAATTGGCACCTCTAATGATATCCGGTCTATGCTCCGTAGCCATCCTTCCTCTTGGGGTCAAATAGCCGTGGGTCGTGGGATCATGTGCCTAGTTGAGCGGCAGGGAAAGGTTGGCTGAGCGTAAGTCTGTCGGCGTGTGATTAGAATTGAGGTTATTTTGGGAATGGTGACGAGCAGTGAGCAGAGCTGTGGAGTCGATGGATTTTCGGTGACTGCGAGTCCAACTCCGACTCCAACTCTGACTCCGCAGCCCTGATTGGGGAGGGTGCGGGGGATGCGGGGGTGGGGGTGTATAGAGGTCCAATTCGAGCGAATCTTTCTATAAAAGGACTGCTGTGCGAGATGATGTTAGACTATATTATTGTATGTTAGATTACGGAAATACGTTTTACACAGTCTTCCTGCATTTCTCGTCCGACTCATTTTAAAAAATAAGAAAACACCAGCACTGGCGCTAAAAAATCCATCTCGATGAAGATCTCCACTATCTAACTACTATTTCAAACAACCTGCGGCTACTACACAAGAAAGTGGCCTAATTTGGACCTAGGGTCAGCGTACACAACCCGCCCCACCAAAAGACCTCCTGGCGAGGTATCCATTTGTTTCCATTACCTACACCTTCCACGGTCCCGTCTGCAAATGAGCTCTCCAGAGGATATCCTATTACTCTCTCTCTCTCTCTCTCTCTCTCTCTCTCTCTCTCTCTCTCCCTCTCTCTCTCTCTCTCTCTCTCTCTCTCTCTTCTCTTTCTCTCTCTCCTCTGTCTGTCTGTCTGTCTGTCTGTCTGTCTGTCTGTCTGTCTGTCTGTCTGTCTGTCTGTCTGTCTGTCTGTCTGTCTGTCTGTCTGTCTGTCTGTCTGTCTGTCTGTCTGTCTGTCTGTCTGTCTGTCTGTCTGTCTTTCTGTCTGTCTGTCTGTCTGTCTGTCTCTCTCTCTCTCTTTCTCTCTCTTTCTCTATCTCTCTCTCTTTCTCTCTCTCGCTCTCGCTATCTTTCTCATACCTCCTTTCCTCTCCTCTATCCTCCACCTTCCTTGCGCCTGCTCCCTCACCCCCTCCTCATCTTTTCCTCTCTTTACCACCCTGCTCCTCTCTTTTTACTCTCCTCCCCTCTTTCCCACCATCTACGCTCTTTCCAATCTCCCTCCTCTCTTTCTCATCCTCCTCCACTCTTCCCTCCATCCTATTTTCCTCCCCACTCGCCCCGTCCCCCTCCCCTCCCCCCCCCCGTGCGCCGGCGCCGACCCGACCCACCATATGCCCTCGGGCGGCCGGCAGTCAAGCCTGGAGACGTCGGCTTACCAGAGGCGACAGAACGCGTCTCTGGGTGGACTGAGAAAGACGCTGACCGTGGACTGAGTGGACTGAGCAGAGGTGGACTTGTGGACTGGTGTGGACTGCAGTGGACGCTTTGTGGAATGTGGGAATGGTGTGGAGAATTGTGGATTGATGTGGAATTGAGATAACCGGGCGTGCGTAAGCAGAACTTTGCATACATGTAGACGGTTTTGGAAAGTTGTGGAACTTAGATCAGGCATTGAAGATTGTGGAATGCTATGTTAACCCGCGCGGGGCTGGGGGGGGGGGGTAAATTTTACCCCCCCTCGCGAATATTTGCAATATCTCAAAAACGGCGGCGCGCAGCGCCGCCAAACTTTCAGTACCTTTTCTTACATCAATTTGACACGTTCCCTGAAAATTTGAGCGAAATTCGTCGGAAAATTTTTGAGAAATTGACGTTTTAGTGACGTCATGTTCGCCATTTTCGCCTCAAAAACGGCAAAAGTTCAAACGCCGCTAACATCTTCATTTTTAAAGGAATCAAGACGTAACAAAAAAGGATATACGTAATTCCACTTTGTCTATCAAATGGCTATCTCGGTTTTTTTGAAAATTTTGGATTTTGGCCCAAATTTTTTCAAAAAACTGACTTTTTTGGGAAAATAACTATAAAATCCAAAATTTTGAGTGTATCAAAAAAACCGGAATATATGTCAGAGAAGTGGTCTATGTGCATCTACATACCAAGTTTTAGAAGAATCGGTTCAAAAATGTGGGAGTTATTCAAAATTGTATGACGTCACGACACACAAAGTTTTTGAAAAATGACTTTTTTGGAAGTTCTAGACCTCGTACGGAAACAAAAATAGCACCATTCGATTCGCCGTGAAAAACTGCATCAGATAGACACCTTTCTAGGCCTTAACAACCAACTTCAAAATTTGACCTCACTTGACCTGACCTTGACCTGACCTCGGTCTGAAATTCATCCAGAGGTGGTCCATATCACTTATTGAGTGTGCCTATTGAATTCTATGAGTAAAATGACCCATAAAACATGTGTCGCACATGCCCTTTTCTATATTTTGTTTTTGGTGACCTGACCTGACCTGACCTGACCTTGACCTTGACCTCTGAATGATATTTTATGCAACGAATATTGTCTTGGTAGCCTAAGAACACGTTTTGGGCGATCAGTCTCAGTCCATGACTCCATTCTTCGGCAACTACGGTGCAAGGCCGATACTGTAGGAACTTGCAATTTGTACCCTTGACCTGACCTTGACCTTGACCTCAAACTTAAAATTAAGTACATGTTTTTAGTTGTTCGTGATGAGATCTTTCGATTGCCGTTTGAATTTTCCAAATCGGACCATTAGTTCGGGAGATAACAGGGGGGGGTAAAATTTACCCCCCCCCAGCCCCGCGCGTTCGGCTGGAGACCCCAGCCCCGCGCGGGTTAATGAGGATAACGCCGGTCGAATCTTGTATGTATAGTTGCAATTATTCTTAGTGTGAACTTAACACGGATGCCGAAGAAGACAACATTCCAGAGCGTTGCAGTCGTCTTCGAATGAAAGACAAGTCCTGAAACAGTGTACAATGCATGGAGTTATAACAAAAACAGAAGAGAACAGAGTATTGTTGAAATCACCAGCTAGCCTGTGATTTCTGAAGCTGTTTTCCGTTGAAGAAAGTGTGCGATATATCGGACTATCGCGCCCAAAAGAGCCTGGTGGACTCCGGGAGTTAGCTGAAAAAGTTGGTGCAGACTTTCGGAACTTCACAAAAATGGTAAGTAATCAAGTGTCTTCTTAAGTGGTTAATAGATCAATAACTTTAATTGGTTTTGGTTTTTTATCTTAATTGAACTTCGGGAAAGTTAATTGGTTTAAATTATTTTAATGCACGAAACTGATTGGCTTTGAGGGGCTGTCTCGGGAAGCTCTTGTGGACATATGGGCTTAACGTGTGTGCATTCTTATTTTCTTTTATAAATATTTGGATTTCGTAATTATTCTTATGCAAACCAATGTCCTCTGATGGGAAAACTAATGCAAGACAGTCCAAACTAATGAAGAATGATATTGATCTTCTAAAAACAAAGAAGCGAGGTGTTTTGTAAAAAAAATCCTATGCTTTGCTATGATACCACCAAGTCAATTCTTCATCGCTCGTCAATTTATCTTCCGGTTGAGCGTCTATAAACCATTTATTTCTTTAGAAGCACGTTCACCGAAATCGCCTTCGCCGACCATGCTATTTCACTCGACGCCTTGCTTTCCACAGACAATAGTTTATCTTTTTGACCTCACATGGTTTTGACCTCACATGGACCTCATATTTGACCTCACATGGCGTTCACTGAATATACCATTTCTTCCGCATAAGACGTTTTCAGGGTCTGAACAGGAAAGGGGAGGGGCCAAGGAATAATCTAGTACTGCTCTCATCATCATTTAATTGCTAATTAAGATTGAGTGCCCCTTGAACGAGCGAGCGACATTCGAGGAGGTCAAGTAATCCCATAATGTTATGCCTGCTACGCATCGGGGCACTGGGCAGCCCCTTGGGTTATATCATGCTGGAAAATGCATAGTTTTGTCTATTCTGCTAACAGGTTAATTAGGACTAAATGAGGGCTTGTTTTGCGTCTTATTTCCTCGAGTGGCGGGCCATGATTTGTAATTTTCCGTTAATAGTAATGCTACGTGAATAACTCACAACGACCGTTTATTAGAAAGTTCCGTAAACCGTAGTGTAGCGTAGCTTAGGTAGAAACAGTAATGAACAGTAATCGCCACGCACTTTGTATGTGGTTCGCTCTGAAATAAATATAATGGTCAATTTCCAGGGCGGCACGGAGGCTGAGGCGCAATGTGTTTACCTCCTCGGCATTTCTAGGTATTCTTAAATATTCTCATTCTCTATTCTTGAATATCCATTGGATTAGATATCCGTTGTCCAGCTTCAGACATCCTCATCATGAAGTCCGATGCCACGACAGCTCCAGAGTTATCAAACTGCCTTGTGATAACTAACAACTAACGAGATTGACTTGAAATTGAAATTGAAATTGAAATTGAAAAAGATTGCCTTGACTCAGTTTAGGAATGTGACACCACAGATCTAATCATTCCTCTCTAATCAAACAAGCTATCCCTCATCCAAGCTGGATGAGGGATCCCTATCCGAGGAGTATGGATTTGCACCATGGAGTAGGATGACTTTGGACGACCAGCTGTTTCATGATCAGATCTCTCGTCAACGGCCGCTACATGGCTGATCGAAGCATGTCCTATATTTAGGAATTGGGTCCATTTCTTTGTCATGAGGTCTTTCAATGCAGGAACTCTCGCCATTGCATTGATATGGCTAGTTAGGTATTATATATGTATAGAGTCACATAGATTCATGGGAGTTTGAATCTCAGATGAGTATGCGTAGATTCGACCTGAATGCGAAATTAAAGCTCAGGGCTTCCTTATTCTTTTACGACGAGCAGGATTTTTCAAACACACGTGTGTCAAAATTCCCTCAAAGACCAACAAGGCTCGTTCCAAATATGGGTGTTGAAGAGAGAGAGAGAGAGAGAGAGAGAGAGAGAGAGAGAGAGAGAGAGAGAGAGAGAGAGAGAGAGAGAGAGAGAGAGAGAGAGAGAGAGAGAGAGAGAGAGAGAGAGAGAGAGAGAGAGAGAGAGAGAGAGAGAGAATAACACATGTGTGTTTGATTTGTCACTGGGAACCCTAAAACATCCGTTCTAGGGATGCGTATTGGCCGATGGAAAGAGGGATCAGAAGCTGGGAGTGAGAGCGAGAGAGGAAGTTCGATACACGCGTCGCCGCTCTGGCGTGCTGGCACCTTTGATGAAACGGTACCAAATCTGACGGAAAGACGTATTATCCTGGGAAATTGCGACATCGAGTACCAATGTGAATAGTTATAGCAGCAAAGATGAGGAATAACTCGAGCGGAATCAAGTATTATTGGGGAATTGCAATGGACAATATTGTGTTGTAATAGATTTCGTGTAGATGGTAGGGCAACAACCTGAAAGGCTGAGTGCAGTTTCGTTTTTTTTCGTATTGGGTGGACAGTATTTAGTATTTACACATGTCAGACGCAAACAACAAAAGGCAAAGCTTGTTCTCGTAATAGCTATAATTAAGTGTTAATTTAGGCATAAAATGATTTTCCCGGATACAAAATGATTTTATAATGCGAGTCTCATATCTTTCATGCAACATTGAATTAGTTCCAGTCTGCAAACCAATAATCTGTGACTGAACTGATATTGGTTGTATCTGGGGTGTTGCCGATAACCTCCTCATACATGTCTGCCTCACTTTCTGGTAAAATTTTCAATGAAACAATTCGTTTTGAATTTGACTCACCCTAGGGATGTTTTTTTCTGGTGTGGATATATGCGTACCCCACTGTAGGTATATGCGAACCCCACTGTGAGTCTACGCGTACTCGGCTTAGCTGAGTGCTGAAACTAAATGAAGAGTAATATTACATAAATGACACAAACACAGCTATTCCACACACCTGAGAACCATCAGTTTTAAATTGAAATACACACGTGTGCCAAACGGCACGTTTAGAATTCTGAGCTGCAGTCTTTTCTGTTAAACTTAGGAAACGCTGCAAAACAACTCAGAATGAGTTTTGGTAATATTTTAGCAGAAATGCTACGGTGAGGAATCCTGGTATTGACAAAGAAACTTCGCAGGGAATAATTTATCTAAGGAAATCAATCATTCTCGTCTTTACGCGTTGTAAACTTTTGACTGCTGTTCAAAACTGTTTTCCATCCGAATGCCTTTTAAATATTCTGTGTTGATGTGCCTTTACAGATATTCAACACCCTCAGAACCTACACTTTAGTGGATTTGAAGCGCGATTTGAAGCGTGATTTCTCTTAATACAGTGCTAAAGCTGGCTTATTTAGAGTACCTAATTCACCTCGGCATCTAAAACATTTCCCTTTGATGTATCAATAAGATTATTTTCTGTTTTTTGTTATTTATCTGA
>NW_024882900.1:0-161128 GCF_019059575.1 Amphibalanus amphitrite
CGTCGTCTGGGGTGGTTACGAACGTTCGACTGGGCTGAGGAAATGGAGGAGGGGAGAGAAACTACACCGACGACGGCGAGCCCCACCGGCAAGGTAGGTGTCACTGGGATGGTTTTAGTGTCTAGGGTGTGTCTGGACCGGACCGGCTGTGTATCCGTCGGTGCTGGCATCTGTGGGTGAACAGCATAGATGATGGTTCCATCGTAGCTGGACAGTCGTTGGTGCACCGTGCATCCGTTCCAAATCATTCACAATACATTCGTTGTCAGTCAGTCATGCTAAATTTGCACTAAGACGGAGTTATAGCCGTCCGCTGGTCGAATGTTTCCGTCCGCTGCCCGAACTGTTACCGTCCACTTCCTGGGCTGTTACCATTATACCGGACTGTCATCCGTTGTCACCTGCTCAGCTGTGCTCAGGCTGTTTGGACACCCCTCCCCACTCTCATATTTCCCCATCAATAACACGTAGTACCGGTACTGAAGCCGGACATTTCCTGTTATGGGCCATCCCGGCCACGACTACTGAGCGGCCTGAGTGTCAGGGAGGCGCCAGCCGGCCGGTCGGGAACCTCTCCAGATGCCCTGTCCGTCACCAGGGGTGTGTTGGCTGCGCTTCAAAGGTCTCACCGACTGGGTAGACTCTTCCGACAACCACAGACCGGCGTGTTTCAAAACATAATGAGTTCCAGGAGACGGTCCACAAGACTGGTTTTGTTTCTGCGTCCGTCTTGTTCCCTTGTACTGGTGATGTTCGTGTGTTTTTGTTGTGACTGGTTTGTTGTCCATTGTTTTGTTTTCACTGATATTACTTACACTTTTTGGCAAAGGTCCCAAACAGTTTCATCCCAGTTTCCTTGAACACCTTTCAAATCTGAGTCTAACCGCGTTCTCGGATATCCCTCAGGTGGCGCCACCGGCCGCGCCGCGGCCCGTCATCGACTACCTGGCCTGGCGGCCGCCGTCGCCCCCGCCGGCCGAGGAGCCGGACGGCGCCGCCGAGCCGGCGGAGCTGCCGTCGCACGTGCTGGAGGTGTACGACTTCCCGGCTGCGTTCACCACCCAGGACCTGACAGTGGTGTTTCAGGAGTTCGGCGCGCGCGGCTTCGACGTCCGCTGGGTGGACGACACACACGCACTGGCCGTATTCGCCAGCGCCTCCGCCGGTAGGAGTCTGGGGCGGCACTGGCAAAAGGCCTAGCTCGGGTCGGGCTGGGTGTGGGTGAGGACCTTAAAGGGACTGAGTAGAGTAACAGTCATTGCTAGGGTTTGGGATAGATCTGAATTTGTGATGAGTGATAAAGGTGAGAACAGAAGGTGAAAATCTAATGAGGTTGCTGCCTTATGCTGCACAGTTGAAAGTAATGACCATAGTCACCGCGGTCATCACTTCTATGTTGCCAATGCCCATAGCCATTTCTGTTTGTGACGGGGAGATTTGGGTTGGGTAAGGGCAAGTCCTTAGTGACCTGACCAGCCCTCCCTCCCTCTGCACCGCCAGCGGCGGTGGCGGAGACGCTGCTGCGGGACCACCCGCTGGTGCGGTGTCGGCCGCTGTCGCAGGCCTCGCCCAAGGCCCGCCAGAAGGCTGCGCGGTGTCAGCAGACGGCCGAGCTGCTGCCACACCGGCCGCGGCCCGAGACCTGCGCGCTCCAGGCGCGGCGCATGGTGTTCAGCGCGCTGGGGAGACGCGACTCGGCGCCGCGCGAGCAGCGGGAGCAGGAGCGGCGCCAGCTGCAGACGGCACGAGGTGAGGGCAGATGTCGCTGCAGACGGCACGAGGTGAGGGCAGATGTCGCTGCAGACGGCACGAGGTGAGGGCAGATGTCGCTGCAGACGGCACGAGGTGAGGACAGGACGGCTGCAGACGGCCAGAGGTGAGGACAGGACAGCTGCAGACGGCACGAGGTGAGGACAGGACAGCTGCAGACGGCACGAGATGAGGACAGGACAGCTACAGACGGCTCGAGGTGAGGACAGGACAGCTGCAGACGGCACGAGGTGAGGACAGATGTCGCTGCAGACGGCCAGAGGTGAGGACAGGACAGCTGCAGACGGCACGAGGTGAGGGCAGGACGGCTGCAGACGGCACGAGGTGAGGTCAGGACGGCTGCAGACGGCACGAGGTGAGGACAGGACGGCTGCAGATGGCCAGGGGTGAGGACAGGACGGCTGCAGACGGCACGAGGTGAGGGCAGATGTCGCTGTGGACCGTGCCGTTCTGATGGTGCGACTTACATCAGCTTGTGATTGTGTGTTGTGGAAAACCATAAACTTTCGTGCCAACGCTTAATCTAACACTATTTGGTCATTTACTTTTTGACTTTTTGAGGTCTGGGGCATTGCTTATCACTTTAACCCTTATTACATAGCGTGGTGAAAGAGTGGAAACTGTTCTCGGGGATAAACCTTCGAATTCCTTGCCGTATTGTGACGGGCTGCTCTCGATGTTTCACAGATAAGAAGCGACTGGCCGCTAAGCAGAAGCAGGACGCGTGGGAGGGCAACTTCAGCTGAAGAACTGCAGACGTCCGGCGAGTATCGGCTGGTGCGCGATCCATCAAGTCAGGGTGAGGGGCTGAGGGGCTAGGGTAGGTGGGTGCGGTGACGGCAATATTGACAGTTTTGTACTGGACGTGAGCGAGATGGATTCTCCTGGCAGAAGATATAACCCACAGCGGCTGTGGAATTTCGTGGAGTAACTGGGCGGGAAGTTTGAGAGTTTCATCCATCGATTAGTCGTAGGATAATAGTGATTACTATCATTAGCTCACCAGTGTAGCGTGTTTAGGTGCCGGTTTTCCGACGCACAGCTTTACAAGAAATGTTGCGCCGCAATGCCCGTACAAAACGTGGATCCAAAGCCCGCTCACTGCCGTGACGATATGTGATCGCTCTCGAGTAGTCGGCGAAGGTGTAGGTTTTCACATGCTGTCACTTTCTTTCACCCGATCAAAGTCTATGTCGTCCCTATAAATGTCTTGCTAGCTGTAGTGAAAAGACATTTGAGTATTATTTTATCATGAATGACATATTGCTTCTTGGCTTAGGAAAATTGTCTCAGTTGGGTGGCAAATTGAAACAGCTAGGCAGATCTTATTTAATACTAGTATTTTATTTATGAACATGTTTTTGCTCGCCGTGCTAGTTTTCGTCATAGTAGTCCACTTGTGTCATAATAGTTGGTCGCTTCATTTGCTGTGCGCCGAGGACACTCACTGCAATTTCTTACGAATTTATTCCTGCTCCTGAAAGTTTGGTGTAAAAATGCGGACCTTGCTACAAAAGCCATCAAGCAGTAATTACTAACGCCCATCGCCTATAGATAGGCGGTATTGTGCATTGCTAGGCTAGGATATTGTGCATCCGAACATTCGAATCTTTGCGTCCGTTTGCTCTCTGCCATAAAACTGATCACTTTTGCCGCCGAGGTGTAGGTGATTTAGTACCCGACTGATGTGCTGACGGTACAAAAGTACGCCTACTTAGCTGAGTGATTGAGGTCCATGATTTTATACCCTGCTTGTGTTTGTGTTTGTTTTTGTGTTTGTGTTTGGTTGAAGTACGCTTAGACTGTAATGCATGCTCAGTTTTTGTGCATTTGTCAGCAATTCTATGCGTTAGTGATATTTTCCTTTTCACCCCTCCCTGTCAAACCATCTCGAAAACTGTGTTCTTTGCTCAAGATAAGTGTGTCGTTTTACCGGCTTAAATTGCTACAGTAGACGGCCATGCAATATTAGAAGCTCTGCTTGGCAGCCCGTCCCTGCAGCCCGCAGGGTTTTCTGTGTAGGATCACTCTCAGTTGTGTACCAAGTGAGCTGACTGACGCGTCAGGCGCCGACGCTCTGTGGGAAGCTGTGTTCATTCGTGAAGTTTACACACCTCACCTCGCGTTTGCGACGCGCTGTGGTTCGTGTTTGTGCGAAGCGTGCTTGTTGTGCCTCGGTTGTGTTGAGTCCGAACTTGCGGACGGGATGCGCTCACTCTGGCAGAGCTGTAAATGACGCTGAGTGGGGCCGGTACGTCGGTCGGTTTGTACAGACACGACATGCGGTCAAAGTTGGGTAGAATTCGCGCTCTACCCCGTCGCGTGTGAGTGACTGAATGTGTGGGGTGGCGACTGATCCGACTGATCCCTCCGTCCTCCATTCGTTCAGTCAGTGTGTGACAATACTGTCCTTGACATCCAGGGCAGACGGACCGAACTTTCCCCATTTGCGTCGATGGGGATGCCGCGGGCACGGGCGTATGCGGTGTGTTGTAGTGAGAGAAGTGATGAGCTGAATCTTCCTATGAGCCAACAAAGCTGTGTCCAAAGACGTAATTCTGGTGCTCTCTTGAGTTGGTGAGATGCTGTGCCGTGTCACTGACCTCAAATACACGGAGGTATTTGGAACGTATGACTATATGAGGCATGGGAAGTTTGGTGGGTACCTGAGGATGATCAGCTGGAATAGGTGTGGTGGAGTTGCTCGTTAATCCTGTGTGCCAGCACTCAGCAGTGTGTTCGTTATTTTTTGGGGAGTCCGTGGAGAGGTAGACTCTCGATCGTTCATTTGTATCGGTCCTTTTTGATGCAATGCGGTTTAAACTCGCAGACCCTTTTGTTCGTAGTGAGACAGGCAGCCGAAGCGTGTCCTCTGCCCCCAATGCTTTTGATGTGGTGGTTGTGCCCTTTTTTACAACACCACAAAAGCAATTTACCTAAGCTATTTAATATATTTACAAATATTTTATGACAGGTTGAATACACAAGCATCATTAGTTGAGCATGGGCAGGCGAATCTAGCCAACAATCAAATATAGAAGTCATTCTGTTGAATGTTCCAATGGTCTCAAGATACAGGTTCCAGCGACCAGAAGTTTGGATACGATTGATACCCTAATTCTCGCCCCCAATCGAGTGGGGGCACCGGGCAGGGTGCACTCGCTCCCAGTTTGAAAGCTAAGTGGATCTGACAGTCGACAGATCTGTCAGTCTCAGTCGACAGCTCGGGGTATTCTCAACATCCAGACAGCTGGTTCCTGGAACCCTTATCTTGAAACCAACACTACAACACAAAAGTGGCTGAGTTAGATGACATCCGGAGGGCTTTCGGCTCCCCTGTACCTTACAATTAATAACATTGTATAAACACGCCACACGCACCATTCGCTCAAGGCCTCTGTTGGCATCATCATGCAGGGAATTGATTTCTCACGCTCGCCAACTTGCATACAACTGATACAGACAACACAGTACTCAAATAACCGGTGTTGATGTTGCAACTAAAGCAAATAAATAATATAATGATCAACAGGTAAAATGATCAAGATTCGCACAATGCGCACAAATAACTTCAGGCATTCCGTCAAACTCTTCCTGTATTACTCCAGCGCTGGTGAGTGGTTATCTTTCTTCTAAGCTGAATATCAGACTACCAAAAGCCCATGAATACATTTTCTTCTGTCCACACCTCTTCCTGTGCCTCCCGGACTCTGTCGGTCCCGACTACCACTGCTTGTCGATTTTCGGCCAGTCGGGGATGGGGTTTGGCCCGGGTCTTACCGCCGTCACCGACAGTCGGCTGGCAGCCGCCGCTGCAAACGGCGCCGAAAACTCGTCTCCGAACGGAGTCGGCTGCCCGCGGTGTCCGCCGCGCGGCGCCACTGAAGGCCGCCGTCTGATAGGTGTCGCCACCGTCGACTGCCGTCTGGTCTGAATGCGCTGCGGCGCCGCGGGCGACCGCCGCCTGGCCAGGAGACCCGGCGGAGTGAGCGGCTCCGCGGCGAACGCCGAACCGAACTTGAGCGGCGGCGACTGGAGCTCGTCCTCCGACAGAGTGTCCGCCAGATCGTCCTCTTCCGGCCAGCCGTGGTCGGCGCGTGACTCGAGCACAGCGAACGGAGGTCCGAACTCAGGCTGCGCCGGGCGCCGGCGGGCGGACGTGGGCCTGGTCCTGGGCGTCGTTCGCCGCAGGGGCGGACCCAGCTCATCCACGAACAGATTGGCGAATTGGGCGTCCAGGAGGGCAGACTGCGCTCGGAACGGGCCGGGATCGGCGCGCCGCCGCCACCCGGGTCTCGGCGCCGCCCGTGTGCGCTGCGTCGTCGAGGGAGTATCTCCGGTACTGGGCTTTGGCGCCGGGAAGGCGCCCAGGATGGAGACCTCCTCCGAACGGAGGAAGTCGTCGACCGTGTACAAGTCGGAGGAGGAGCGACGGGTCGAGGTTTCGGGCTGGACGTTCTGCGGTCGTGGTGCGCCGAAGCCGTCCTCGTCTGCTGAAGGCCGAAGGAGAGAGTCTGAGTGCACTGGGCCGAACCCGGAGACGTCCTCACTGGGCTCGGTGTACTCCGCCTCTTCTTTGGGGTCGGACAACTGATTGACTGGAGCCGGCGGCGCTCCACCGAAACTCTGCAAGCTGGACGTTCCGCTGTCACCACCTCCAACTACGTCCGATGCCTTGGGCCTCGAGTAGGTGCCGAACGGTGTCGGCTGAACGTCCTGCTCCGGGCTGGGGAGTTGAGTCGGCGTTACGTATTCAGCAGCCTCGTCCTCCTGAGGTGCTGGATCTGGACTGGCTTCGAAGTGGGAGGGGAAGGTTTTCGCTGTCTGATCATCGCCGGGACTTTCGCCCGCGTTGAGGACATCAGCGTCTTTTGGCTTGGAGTAGCCCTGTGGCCCGTAATCCAAAATGGACCGGGTAGGCTGAGGAGTTTCATCTGCAACGAAAGGCCCGTTTCCGGTATCGATGAAGTTTTCGTTTTGCTCGAGCAGATCTCCTGGTCTTGGCAGAGAGAACCCTCGCACTGATTGAGATGGTCCAGGCTTTTGGTTTTCAGACTGACTGGGAGCTGCTGGCGCTGGGTCATCTTCCACCAGAGAGTTGGGGTTGAAACCAACAATATCCGCGTCTTTCGGTCGACTGTAGGCGTTTTGCTCTCCGCTTGCGGAATTGTCACTGGCTGGCTGGAATTGTATCGGAGTGGTACGGAAACCAAACGTCTGATCGGTGTCGTCTTCAAGGATGCTGCTCTCCTGCGGCGAGCTAAATCCGCCTTCCGTCCTCCTGTTGGGCCCAGCTGGAGGAGCCCCAGGCTGCTGAGGGAAGTAACGGGACCGCACGAACCCGGCGGCCTGGTCTTCCGACAGAATATCGTCTTGTTTCGGCCTCATGTACCCGTCAAGCTGCGCTTCCTCGACAGCTGGGGCACCTGCCGGTGAGCTTCCGCCGTCAGACACACCTTGATCTCCAACTTCAGATGTCACGGGGTGGAAGAACTGGTTCCTCTCCTCGTTCACGCGCACGTCGTCATCAAGAACGTCATCGTCTTTGGGAGCAGCGTACTCTGGCCTGTCGGCCTCGGTCTCCGCGTTCTCGGATGGGTCGGTTCCTGGATAAGTCGCTGGTGACGACGACAGGGACGTGGGTCCTTCCTCCCTGGGTCTGGAGTACCCCTCCCTGGGAGGCTGTGGTGGCACTGGCGTCGGCGCCTGTCCTACCTGCGGGGGAGCGACGCCATCGCCGATGATGTGACCGGGTTTCGGGGCACCAAACCCACCGTCACTGGCTGGCGTCGCAGGTGCCTCCGCGGATTCCAGAGGTCTTGTGGAGAACACCGCAGCGTCAACGTCAGCCTCCGACTCCTCCGAGCTCTCTTCGTCGAGTCCCGCCGGTAACGCCCCAAGAATGGTGGAGGCCTTGGGCTTTCCGTACTGGCTGAGAGGCGGAGGGGAAGGTGGCGACGTCGGCTTCACCACCTCGTAACCGTAAGACAGGCTGAACGGTATGACGTCATCCGGCTTCACGCGGTTGGTGTATCCGTTGTCCTCGACGATCTCGACTGGCGGTTGGTGCGAGGTCTCCTGTCGGGGCCGGGGAGTAGTAGGTCGTGGACGGAGTGGCCGGACCTCCGAGGACGCGGTGGGTCGACGGACTGGTGTGGAGGGAGGCCGGGATGCTGGCCGCGCCTGGACGGGTCTCGGTTGGGGTCGCTGCTGAGGTCTCGGTTGGGGACGCTGCTGAGGCCTCGGCTGGGGTCGCTCCTGGGGTCTCGGATGAGGACGCTGTTGGGAGACGTATCCTGTTCCGGGAGATCCTGCTTCGGGAGTAGGCTGTCTCTGTGCCGGCTGGTAATTCTGAGTCACGGTAGGCCTGGGACTGGCGTGTGGGGTAGACTGCCCGCCCGTACCGCCGTGCCCTGCTGACGCCTGGGGAGCTGGGCTGAACTGAACGCTGTGCGGCGCGGGAGAGCCCGAGGTCCCAGGTTTGGGGCCCTGTGTCTGTTGGACATGGTTCTGCTGCTGGATGGGGAAGCCCGGCGGAGGCGTTGGGCGGTCGTACGGCGGTCCGGGCCGGGAGAACAGGGCCGAGTCATGCGGGCTCTCCGTCTGTGTCACTGTGTTGTACTCCGGCTGCGCCGCGTTTCCAGATGGGTTCGGATCGTTGATACCGGGTGCCTCCTTGGGTCTCCATTCGTACTCTGCGTCCTGGCCCTCGTCTTCCACATAGGAAACGTATTGCTGGGGTTCCTCCGCTTCGCTCTCGGGTCCATACTCCTCCTCCGATTGAGACTGCTCGAGGTAAGCTCCGCCGTCCTCCACTACACCCTCCTCATCGCCATCCTGACCGCCGATGTGCACGTGCTCCTGCAGCTTGGGCAGCGAGCGCAGCTTGGCGTCGTGGATGGTGCGCAACACCTGGTCCGAGTACTGCACCTTAGGCGGCACTAGCACCGTGTCGCCGATGTGCACCTGGCGCAGTCGCACCGGCGGCGGTCCGTCCGGCTGGTGGTTCAACTGCGTCGGCAGCGGGTTCTGCGGGTAGTAGAACGGCGCGTACTTCTGCAGCCACGGGTTCTCCTTGCTGTACAGATCGGCCATGAACGTGCCGTTCCGGAAGTCGGCAGATTCCTGGGACACCACGTTCGAGCCGTGCACCGTCTGCGTGAAGCGCGTGCGTTTGCGGCGCTCCTCTCGTTCGGCCTCCTCCTCCGAGATCAGCGGATTACTGACGCGTCGCGCGCTGCGGGCGCCGCCTGCCGCGATGTCAGCGACATCTATACTCAGCTGCTGGACGGCGTCAGCGTCGCCTGTGTCGATGTTAGGTTGGTCTGCGGCCGCGGTGGCGCTACCGTCACCGGCTGGGATTCCGGAGCCGTCTCCGCCGCCGGTGGAGGTCGCTGGGGTTCCATCGGCAAGGTTTGGCTGCCACCCTCCGCTCTCCCAGCCATCGGCATCTGGACCTGATCCAGACACCTCCTGATCTGTTGGAAAACGGCAGTGTTAGTTCAGAGATCATAATGTGCACGCGATCAAAGTATAGGGAGCACGATAGACATGCGTAATGGCATTGTGCAGCTCGCATATACCTAGTCGGCCAAGTGTTAAATCTGTGATCTCAATGACCATTACGATAACATTGCTTGATAAGGCTCGCATTTCATTCCATATCCATACGGCACGTTTAGAATATAGGACGAATAGGTATTCACTTAAGAAAATTGTTCGTCGCGTTTTCCTGTGGAAACTTTTTGGCTGCTATTGGAACTTATTTTCATTTGACATGCCTTACAGTAATTTATACTGATTGATGTATGTACCTATGCGGAACCGTATTCAAAGGTAAGCTTACGACCAGTCTAAATTACGATACACCCTTGTCTCAAAAGTCAAACCTCATCAGCGATCGTATGTGGACACTTACTGGTCGGAGGGTGGTGAGGGCCAATGACGTCATCGGATGCACCGTTCGGCCGCGCGTGCGCAGTGCCAAAGGACGTCGCCAATGCGATCAGCACCGCACACCAGAAGACCACCTGGGAAGAGACGGGTGGTGAGTATTTATCGAGATCACAGGCATTCCGAGAGCGTTCATCACACACCAAGTTATGTGCGGAATATTATACAGAGAAAGCGTACCTACTTTGAAAGTTATCGTAGGTACTTCACGGAGGCCGGAGCTGTCAAAACAGCTTGCTAGAGCGTCTTGCCATTTGCAAGTTAGGTACTCTAGCAAGCCGTTTTTTTTTCTCACCTTTTTACGTGTTGCAAAAATGTTATTTACGCTGACTGACTTGGTCACAATACGAATGGTCGATATGCTATGACGCTTAGCCCCTGTTGCGTACCGTTGCGTCTGCCAGGTACTTTAACTACTCGTACACCGCAGATGTCGGCCGCCGGGCCATCTGTGCCGGATAGGGTTAATTAACATTCTTTGGCGAGCCACTTTTCCGAACACAGGTGCACCATCTGAAAACAGAACCCGTTCATCCGCCTCCAACATGATCAGCGCAATTTTCTGACATCCGTGACTGACAATCAACACACCCGCGCCAGGAGATTTTCAGATCTGTCGTCCTTTGGGACGGAGATGAAAGTGGAAACCGCCGCTAATTGTCTGTCCGGCTCAGACCCAGCATCGTTCTATGATCCGCTGACATGAGTAGCCGTACGGCACCAGATGGTACCGGAGACGGCGAAAACGGACATCTGGCGATGCAACTCTCCGGCCATCATTCATCCTACTCCGGACTCTGGCAGCGGGGCGGCGCTCGGGGGCGGCCCACATAAAACCTCACAGTCAGGGAGTCACTTTCTCGTGCAACGTCCCTCCGGCGGGCCGCCTCTCTGAGGGTCCGTCAGAGTCCCTCCGGCGACCAACTCAGGTCCCAGCGAGACTATAAATCGCACCTGTTCACAGCCCGTCGGCTCTGAATGTGGCCCAGTCCAGTCACGGAGAGGGCAGAGCCCCCGGAACTTCCGGCTGTACAGGCGTCTATGAAGAGACGAGAGGAGAGTTTCGAACATGACCTGCCTGTTATTGCAGACAGGAGGCATTCGCTGGTTGCTCTGGGCACGGGCCAACATCTGCCGTGAGTTGAACCATGAGTTGACCCCGTCTGCCTCTAGTCGGCCTGCACCAAACGAAAACCGACATCCGTGACTGGGAAGTAGAGGTGGCAAAATGTGGACCCGAGGACCCGGTCCAAAGAACCAGTCTGGACCCATATGGATCCAGACTGGTTCCTGGAAATTTTCTGACGGGTCCAACCGGGTCCTACCATAAACTATACATCTTACACACTACACATTATTGCAAAATATGAAGTGAATGTTTCTTTGTACACAGTAGCTCATGAGTATTCCCAGTGGGAAATAGACTGTTTTACGTGATGCAACTATGATACCTACAGGTAGTTTGTATTAATTGACTTTTGACCTTTTCGGGAACGGGTCCAATTGGTTCCGATTCCAACTAAGACCGGGTCTGACTGGTTCCAGAAATGTCCAGCCGGGTCTGGTTCGAGTCTGGTTCCCAAAATTTTCATATTTTGCCATCTCTACTGGGAAGACTCGGTAGGCCAGCCGGGTCATCACGCAGCAGCATGCAGTGACCAGATGACGCCAGCTCTAGTATTCCATTGATATTTTAGTTTGTCAATTGTCATACTCATAGCTTGTAGATAGAGTGTCGATGCTATGGATTCCTCAATTGGTGTTCACATTAGCGTACAAAGGCACTTTCATGTGTGCTCACTGATTGAAGTCTTTAATTTGATTTCATTTACATCCTCCATCGGATACCAACCACTGGCTGATTAAAACCGCAACAAAGCTATGGCATGGTCTCGTTAATGCGACACACACATTTTTCGTGGTCAGATATGGTCCTCGAACTATGTGCTGGTGTCATAACCGGCCAAACTGATGGCCTGGAATTAGGGGGCGGGCAATGTCTGTGGTAAATCGGTGGTGGCAATGATGATGAATTGCCTCCGAGTCTCGGTACCTACCGGTGTGTATCCGAATTTCTCAATAGCTGCACGAGACAGACAGCCCAGAAATACCTACGTTTACGCCCGCTCTGTGAGCGCCGGCCGCTGCGTTACGAGATAACGAATTTTGGGCGGTAGGCTCGGGCTGCGACCGTCGCTAATGGGCAGGTTACACGGCAGTCTGCGTCACGATAGAGTGTCTCATTAGCCGTGTGAGCCGGCCGTGCTAGTGCAATACGGGTCGCACGTGAACACGACATACCGGCGCGAGCGGTGCTAACAGAGTTGCCGGAGTGATCGATCGTCGAGATACTCAGCTTCTGTGGCCCTGACTCGGTAAGAGACCAGTCATTCGTGGTTATGGACAGTGTCGGTGGAGACGGGGGAATTTGTTCTGTCCTCCCCGCTATCCACATATAACCGGTGACCTTAGTCTGCTATCACCGTCTCCTTTGCAATGGATAGAACACGTTTATGTGATGCGACGGACGGCCATCGAATTCCCATTAAACGGTGGCAGTGCCGAACCATCCGTTTCTTTGTCATGTGACGAATATGTCCTACCGGGTCTGACAGGTCTTCATCAGACATTTCCCGTCGAACTGCTTCGTGTGGATCAGGATCTTCCCCTTCCCGTCTCACGGGCTAAAATAGACTGTCCCCGCGGGGCGCACTCATGACGCCACGGTTTCAGAGCCCGCGGCGGCCGCCTGTCCCTCCCAGCGGCGACTGTAGAAACTCGCGGCACCCCACCGGCTGTAACAGAGCCGTGCGGCAGCGGCCGTCAGCCGTCGAAACCGACAGGTCGCGCGCAGCGACCCGGCAGGGCCCCGGCAGCTGGTGTGATGACTGCTCGCCGAAGGGCTGCGCAGGTTTCCCGGCATCTGTCGCGGCCACCGCCGACTAATGTTCCTCTGTTGACGGCGAAAGTGACCGACCGCCGACGACTGTTAGGTGCCTCAGCGGTGCGTGGCGCGTGCCGGCCGCACCATTCATCTCCGCACGGGACCGGAGAGCCACAGACGCTGTGACACACGTCACCGCCTCCTCTTTAGAGGAGAGTCGTCACCGCCTCCTCTTTAGAGGAGAGTTGTCACCGCCTCCTTTTACAGGAGAATCGGCCAGCGTC
Organism: Amphibalanus amphitrite; assembly: GCF_019059575.1. Lineage (NCBI taxonomy): Eukaryota > Metazoa > Arthropoda > Thecostraca > Balanomorpha > Balanidae > Amphibalanus > Amphibalanus amphitrite. The sequence goes on from NW_024882900.1 coordinate 12,892, forward strand.
ACTAGCGATGGCCGCCGCCCGCACTGGGCGGTAGACAGGCCAACCCGGGATAGTCTCGCACAGGATCTCGACTCTCGTTTTCATGTTAAATTATTAGACGAAAGCGAATAAGCCACGGAGCTTAAAGCCATTTGTCACAGCACAATATCTATAAATGAAGATGAATGCGGCTAAGATGGCATTGGCTGTAAACTGAGAAACTCTGGCCCGAGCAAAGAGTGAAACAGAATTACATATTGTCGCTTTTCTTACTGAGAACCATGACTGGGTGCATGTTACCATGACATTTAGTGCAGTAGATGCAAAAGGTAGGTATACCTACCGTGGTGTGAACTGCGGAGATAGTTCTATCACCATGTGCGTGCCCCGCGTAGTGCAATGTGAGAAAGCAGTACAGAATGTAACATTTTTAGTTGTCTGCACGAATTAGAGATTCATTTTTCGTCACTGCTTTGTAACCACCTGAGTTACTCATCTTTTCTCATGTTATTTGCGTCTAATGAATGTGGCAGGTCCCAGAGTTTCATTCCAGTTGATATACAGCGTACTGTATGTATGTCATTACCGGTAAGATTCTGTAACTACTTGTTGCCTGTGGGCGTCCAGTAAGCTTGGTACCATTGTCATCTTGTTTTCGTTTCCCATGGCTCCACTGACCAAGACCAATATGTAGTTACAATATACGGCCTTCTGTTGGCTGTTTGTTATTGTTATGTAACTCTGTTTGATAGTCCATTCTGTAATATGCCGTACAAAATAGAACAGGCGTCGCCTTATTTATTGATGACCATAGTTTAGTGTGGTTATGTTTGATGGTATGGAGACCAAATACCATCAATTGCTTATACTCGAATCCTACCGCCACAGCCCTCTCAGGAACCCGGCCGCCGTGTTCCCGTGTTGGTGTTCGTGTCCCCAATTTCCCCGGGCTCGTGAAATCTCCGAGAGTCTCCGCGTCTCCGGATCATCTGGCCGTTTTACCGCAGCCGGTCATTTCACGGCGTGTGGCGTGGGAGCGCAGCGCGTGGTCCTGCGCCCGGCGCCCGGCGGGGTGGGCCGGCCCCCGGGGTGCCTGCCGTACAGTCGGCAGACCGTCCGACGGACCGGCAGCCAGCTACCGCCACAGGCCACAGAGGAGGATGCACCGTGTTCCCAGGATATCAACCGTGCCGAGAGCGCAGTCCAAGGGCGGGAAAGTCGGCTGCGTTTTGAGAGTTGCTGCTCATCACATGACTCGCCTGAGTGGAGTGCGTTTTTTATGTGAGACATTTGAAATTAGAAACGGCCTCATGGCAGAGCTGAGGCTGCAGTTAATTATAAAATCTGTCGAAAGTGTGTCAGCAATGTCACGGTTCCGACACATGCAGCAAGCAGCTACTCAACGCGTAAACCTGTTCAACGCTGATCATGATCATGGCTGATGATGGAGTCCAAATGACTTAATTCATTGGCTGATTTGGCTTCGCCACCTTACATACTCGGCCAACTTTCCCACAGGCCCGAATTTCTCATAGAATCTGCCATACCTCCCCACAGACTCAGTCAGGGTTTCCTGTTGACTCGGCCCGTGTTCCCCCACAGACTCGGCCCCTGTTTCGCCACTGACTCGGCACTGACTTCCATATAGATCCAGCCCTGTTTCCCCACATACTCGGCTCTTTTATCCCGTAAACTTAATCCCGTTTTTTATTTTTATTCACATCCGATGACAACACAAAAGCAAATATTCAAAACATTATAATGTGTTGTCATCGAATGTGCATAAACATAGCAATGTCTGACATGCAACATCGGTCCCGTTTCCCCGCCGACTCGACCCACCTGTGGGTCGGCCATTCCGGTAGAAGGTAGGTGTGGCTGTTGCCAGCTGCGGGGTCCGCCGGTAACTCCTCTGGCCGGCTCTCCTCACTGCTCTCCACCAGCGGTAACGACTGATGGATGGTCGGGGACTGACCAGAATACCACCGTCCCAACAGGTGGGACAGAATACCTGCCGGCAAAGGGGGAGATGAGTTATATCGTTGTGTAACGGTGTAACGTCAGCTGTACAAAGAAACAAACAGTAGGTACGTAGGAATGAATAGCTGAGTGTTGTGCAACTCTTGTCTAAAACCAGCGTTGTTCTGTTTTATTTGTTTGTAATTTCCCCTATCAGTTCAACGAAATGTCCGTATAATTTTTGCCTGGCACACTGTCGCACACGGGTAGGTATCAAACTAATTCCAGTGTGGGACGCACTGGACGGTAAGTGCCTGTGACTAAAGACCACGCGATTGCGAGCTGGAAGAACCGTCCGGCGTCCACCAGATTGCGTCATCACGCACACACCACCGGTAGCCGCTGGGGCCGTATTCACGTCGACATCGTAAGTCGATTTTCTTTCGTAAGTATAATTTGGTATTCACGTCGACACTTCTTAAGTTTTTATCGACGGAGTTCACGTGAATAAAGAAAATTACTTAAGAAGTAGGTCAAACTTCAGAAAATTCTTACGAAAATGATCGACGTGAATACGGCCCCTGGTCACACGAGGCCCAGAGTGAGAATCGCGGCGGACGGATCGAAATGCTACTGTTTATGACGAATCGATGATACATACGGATCATGGCTCTGCTTCCAACAACGGAGTAACCTCGCATCTGCTATTACATTATAAGCTAACAACAGCTTCAATTTTGTAAGAATAAATATACCTATTCTAGAATTGGCGACGTCATGACGGCTCAGAAGGCTTATGTATTGACACCAAAAGCCTTCCACATATGGCGTGGCGATTACGGCCTTAGTTATTACGAGCGAACGAGCTCAGCGAGCGAAGTGAGTCTTTTCAATATAACGGAAAAATGTCAGTATGAGCGGCCCGGCCCGGCCTGTAACGCTTTTGAGAGGCTTATATCTCAGCAACCGCTGGACCGATTGGCCTGCGGTCTTTTTTGCTGGGTAGCCCCATCCCTTCTACCCCGTAATTGACTACTTTTGATACATCTCAGTGGCCGTCGTGGCACGTGCCACGTGAAAAGTCAAGGGTGTTCAAGCTGTTTGGAAAAGTAGTGATTTTGAGAGGCTCATATCTCAGCAGCCGCCTGGGCGATTGACTTGCGGTAATTTTTGTAGGGTAGCAGCATCCCTTCTTCCCAAAATAGGATACTCTCGATGCATGTGGGTCACCCCCAGTGCACGTGCAAAATACAACAATAAGAGGTGCCAAATTTGTTCCCATTTCAGTAGCTCGGTAATTACTGGGGCGATTTCGCTGAAACTTGGCATGCAGGTAGGCACCCACCAGGCAATGCATTCCCATGTGTTGCGGTTAGGGTGCTACTGCACGTGCGCACGTGCAGGGGGCGTTTCCAGATCTCGAGAACGGCTGGGCCGATTGCGCTCAAATTTGGTACACGGTTGGGGACCAGTTAGTAGGGTGCCGTGCAAAAGTCATTTTGGACCCCGTTTGAACGTGCGCACGTGCAGAATGCCGCTTCCAGATCTCAGGAACGGCTGGGCCGATTGCGTTCAAATTTGGCACACTGCTAGCGACCGGTTAGAAGGGTGCTTTGCGCAAGCCCGTTGGAAGCACCCTCTCGCCCTTCCGCACGTGCAGGACTCACTATCTCGCTCGCTCGTTCTTCGCCCAAAAGGCGTTTTACTGGTGAACTAGCCTTTAGTTATGAGTTGTTCAGGTTTGGAGCCACAACGTGACCATGCAGAAACAGTTGAGTTATGTGACTTGTCAGTGTGAACTACCTTGCTGTAGGATCCAATAGGCTTTGCATTTGATGCATTCATATAGTTCACATGTACCTACCTACACTGGACGGCGGCAAATTATCCTTGGTTTTATAGCGTGCCAAGTATTTCGCGTTGACGGTCATGTTTCATGGAAAGCTGAGTCGTCATGCAGTTTCACTAGCGCCGGTTCCCACCATTAGCGTCCGTTTGCGGGTGTAAGAGGGAATCCGCTGCTGGGGTGGGAGCGTTGGACGCCGCGGGAGCTCGGCAGAGGGATGAGTGACTGGACGAGTCGATATGTGTCTGCACTCTGATCAGGAGGAGCTCCAGGGACCGGAGAGTGACGCAGGCTGATTGGCAGCTGAAGGCCGCACATGCATAAATGTTTCTTTCTGAAGAAGACATTACACCTTTTTGCACTCAAAATAGGCATCTTTTCATTCAATTTCGGCGAATTGCATTCAATTTTAGCGATCTCTCATTTGCTTCGAATAGAGAGATCGCTAAAATTGAATGCAATTCGCCGAAATTGAATGAAAAGATGCCTATTTTGAGTTCAAAAAGGTGTACTATAATCTTAGAGAGATTACTAATGTTTGTAGAATACACTTTATAAACTCAAGCGAATGCGGATCGACTGATATGCAGCACAACTTTTCCGGTCAGGTCATGACCTTGGCCTTATGTAAAATTTTAGACCATTTAATTGAGGACAGACCGTTAAAGAGCTATCCAATGCACTTTTCCGCGGCGCTGTAGCTCAAAACGATCCACAGTTACGCGCCGGTTTATCGAAAATTGTCGAAATAGGCGAAATTGTTGACGTTTGATGACCTCCGCTGACCTGACCTTTGACTTCAACTAAAAATGACATAAGTGGGTACTCTCGTCAGTTTTTACTTTTTTCGCTCTTTGGAACGCCGCCTACCGCCTGTCGCTACGTGGCCCAGGAGGCGAATTAGAAGAAGGGGTTCGAATACCTTCAGCAGGGCGCAGAAATCCTCAGGGGGCGCGGGCTAAGACCAATCGACTCTTCACATCTGACCCGAATAAGATTTAGTCATTAATTATTTTACGCTTTTAAGTCCGGCATGTAGCTTCGGTCAAATGAATGAGCATCGACAAAGCAATATTTATGGAGAACTAAATTAAAACACTATGGAAAAATAAGCCGAGATTTTCCATGACACTTTACAAATGAGGTTAAAACAACACAGGTAATACGATGTTATTAAAAGTGATAAATAACAATAGCACATGATGATGTAGCATTGCATGATAACAACTAACCATTGACACAATACGTTATGGTATTGTGCCAGTGGAGTGCGTATTATTTAGGCCAGGGTTCAAAATGTCCAGGGCACAATGTGTCCAGTGCTCGAAATGGCCAGTGCCCTGAATTGGCCAGTGTTCACATTGTCCAGGGATTACATGGTCCAAATGTGGCCAACCGGCTGCAGATAGGGTAAATTCAAAGAGGCCAGGGTTCATAATGTCCAGGGCACGATGTGTCCAGTGTTCGAAATGGCCAGGGTTCATAATGTCCAGGGCACGATGTGTCCAGTGTTCGAAATGGCCAGTGTTCATAATGTCCAGGGCACGATGTGTCCAGTGTTTAAAATGGCCAGTGCCTTGAATGGGCCCGAGTTCATAATGTCCAGGGATTACATAGTCAACCCAACCCAACCAAACCTAACCTAACCTAACCTAACCTAACCTAACCTAACCTAACCTATAACCTAACCTAACCTAAGGTAATGATGTTTGCCTACCAGGGATAAGGAAATAGTTTCTCGCATGAATAGATTGCAAGCAATAGTAAATCAAATATTTTTAGGTTAAGTGGTTATGCATCAGGCTTCAGGCCTTCGGCCTGAAGCCAGATACATAACCACTTTACCTAAAAATATTTGATTTACTATTGCCTGTAATCTCTCCTAAGGCATTGCCTTCGGCACTGCACTGCTTCGCATTGAGCTGGTTCCGTGTTTTTTACATAATGACGTCACTTTCAGTGACTATGTAATCCCTGGACATTATGAACTCTGGCCCATTCAAGGCACTGGCCATTTTGAACACTGGACACATCGTGCCCTGGACATTATGAACCCTGGCCATTTCGAACACTGGACACATCGTGCCCTGGACATTATGAACCCTGGCCATTTCGAACACTGGGCACATCGTGCCCTGGACATTATGAACCCTGGACTCTTTGAATATACCCTATCTGCAGCCAGTTGGCCGCATTTGGACCATGCAACCCCTGGACATTATAAACTCTGGCCCATTCAAGGCACTGGCCATTTCGACACTGGGCATATCGTACCCTGGACATTATGAACCCTGGCCAGAATGAATGCTCCCCGTGCCGGTGTGCCCGGGAACTTTAGTAAAGTTGAACGGCGTGGTATAGCTTTAAATCACCTTTGGAAACAGCCCTTCGCTATCATGCTACTGTTCTGTAAATGTCAACCTAGAATACAATGGCTTACGGTGCTGTGTTTAAAGGGACCCTCCCACCTTCAAAAAAGTTTATGAATTGGCATGAAAGTGATGTCGCTCGGTTCAGAAAGAGCGAAAACGAATATCTACCAAATTTCACCGAAAAATATTCACCGGTTTTCAAGATATTAGACTTTTACTTTTGTTTACTTTTTTGGTATCTCCGCTGTTTCTAGCGACTTTATTTTAGAAGTGCGGCGTTTGCGGCAGATGTTGCGCGCAAATAGCATATACCACCGCGTGCTACAAAACGTTTTAGTCAAACATTTAAAAATCGTTAGATATTTGCGCTGACGTCACACATTCAGAGGGGTATTCCTAAGCATTAGCCCCTCTGAATCAAAATGCTGCAATTTTGAAATTCAATATTTCCGATTTAAGGCATTTCTCGATGTTGTGAGTGCCGAAACCGGTAATTGTGAGCCAGGGACCCCATTTTGGCTATCTCAACTCAAATCTAATGTTAAGGTGGGAGGGTCCCTTTAACCCACGCACCGACGGGGGTCTGCGCCAACTTCGTACCGACGGGGGGGGCGGATGACCGCCCCCCCTGAGATATCGAGAACGAAGCAAGATAGCGACAAGCGGTAAACGGCATCGGATACGCACGGACAAGGTCTACAATTTTTACTAAGGTCATTTTCGGGTCAGGTCAAAGATGACGTCACAGGGGTCGAAAAAGTCAAAATGGCGGCGCTAAATATGGAGAGTTTTTCTCGAATAACTTTCGAATTAGTCAAGATAGGAACAAACTAAGGGCAGCATCGTGATCCTCTCGTCAATCTGCATCGAATGATAGATATGTTGACCTCGAAAGGTCAAGGTCAAAGGTTGACCTCAGGTCACGTGACCTCGAGGTCATCATGTATAACATTCGATGCGCCTTGACGAGCTGAACACAATGAGACCATCCGCGCGGCTGTATCTTGTTCCTGTACGGAGTTATTGTCAAAAAACCGCTGGTGACCCCTGATGACGTCACATGACCTTACAGCTGCCCAACAGCAAAACAGACCTCAAGGTAGTGAAGGTTGATCGTATATGAGGTCATGTATGGTTTATGGGGCCATTCCGACCCGTTTTAGTGGTAAAAACAGGGAGTTGATTTTTCCTCCATTGACTTATAATGGGGAGGTCGAGAAATTGACCTGACCTTAGGTCATCGATATAAAAATTCCGAGATATGCAAATTGTAGCTACTAATGACCTTATAACATCCTGCGACTTTCAAAGGCCTCGGACATCTACTGTAGCTCTGGCACGGTGACAAAGTTGCAAAAAGTGACTTGAGGTTGGTCATTCAAAGTGACCTGGTGACCTGACCTTAAATGTTAGGAGGTTCTAACTTGCACACCATGTGTAAAATTGATGAGAGAATAGTCGTACCAAATTTTGCGCCGCGCGCGGTTTTTCCGCTATTCGCGAAAAACCTCAGGGGGGCGGATATCCGCCCCCCCCCCCGTCGGTGCGCGTGTCAAAGTGAATACTGATTGCTCAATATAGATCGAACTCGCTCTAAACATAATAGAATGAGCTTCAGCTGTATGTCAATTGTCAACCTTTCTGAGACAGAAGTTTCATGGGGATGATGGACTCTCCTACTACTGTCACAGAGCTGTACTACCACCCTGCCGATTCCTTACCGATTGCCGGGTGTCTCTATGCTGGGAGCGCTGTCTCCGCGATGTGTCCAAGTCTCGGCGCACGGAGCTCAGTCTCCCGGTCTGACGGACGGAGAGGGTCCGTCTATGTCGTCTCGGCCGGCACCAGCGTCCAACTGACCGGTCAGCGTGCGGCGGCCGCCGGCGGAGCTGCGCCCACCCGTCTCGCACACCCGTGACGAGCGCGCGCGGCGAGAAAGTCGTGTCGGGAACGACGGACTGACATGGGGAACTGCGGCGTACTAACCGCGGCACGTCGACGGCGGACGCCGGCCGTCCGTCAACTCTGCACCTGCACATGGGCGGCCGTCCATGCAGTGATATGCGGTGTGAGAAAACCAAGAATAGGCCAGTTAGTAGTTCGACCAGCAAATTAGGGGCAGACATCTACTTGAGCTGTCATGCGCGTTTGATTTGGTAATTCAAGCCCGCCACTCCGAGACAGAGAATTCTGCAGACAAGTTCATGTTCTAATAAACTCATCGGTTAGTTCAGAGAACCGTGCACGTCGGAACTTTCGGGGCTCAAGCGCCGAACGAGCGATTTATCTGTGCGCTATTCTGCATGAATTTGCATGAGCTATATGAAATGCTGTCATCCGATGAAGCATCAAGTATCTAAGCCGGCCAAGTTTCTCAGTCACAGTGAAAGAAAGCTCCTTTCTGAATCTCAATCTCTACGATTTTGATATCGTTTGCAGTGAGCCGTACTCAGCTCCATTCGGTTCACCTGTCTACGCGGAGACTGCATTTTTGCATCACAGCATAACCCGGTTCGGCCGGCCGGCTAAGGGACTGCAGCAGAGTGACAGAAAGCTAACACCGAGACACTTAAAACCACCATGCTCCTGTTCGTTGCAGTGTGTGTGGTGTTGGCGGTGGTGGTGAGTGGTGGTAGTTGGGGCTGCTTTAGCCCCCATCCACTTATTTTGTAGACGATAAAAACCCTTACTGAACCAACATCCACTTGCGTTGAAATTAGCTCAGTTGGTACAGCGTTGGACTCCGCGTGGTGAGAGCACGCGTTCCCGGTTATAACAGTCCGGGTTCGAAGCGCGACGGGCGCTTGACATTTATGGGCCTCCTGACAGGTATGGTTGCGGTTGGTGGCAGGCCGTAGCCAGGCGAAGTCAGTGAGAGGACCGGCCGTGCGCGGCTATGTGCGCACGTTAAACTTTGGACTCTAAATTCTGCCATAGAACTGGAATCGCTCGATCGAAGGGTAGAGGGCAGGGTCACCGCAACAAGCTTCGCTTAGCGGTGGCTCTGTCCTTGTGAATTCTTCCTATCAAAAGGTTCGGACTAAATTTATATAAAAAATTAACCCACCGCGCCGGACTGGGGGGGGGGAGATGTTTGGACACCCCATACGGTTTTTTGCACACTTGTTCATGCATCTTTTGCATGTCCGGAGTCACCGGTATTGTATTAGGTAATCATCGGATAACTGATAGTGCATATACAAACACACGTGTAGGTATACACCGATCGGTGGCACCGCCAAGCAGGAATAGCTGGAAAAGGATTCGCAAGTTAGTATTGTTAGAGTGAGGACAGTTAGTGTTAAAGGTTTGTGAGGGAATGCTTGACGGTGCCAATCAATCAATCAATATGACATCCAGCGCAGTCAGTGGTCCACATCTGGGCGCCATCGCTCGGCCCGCCACAAGGCTATCTCAGCCCCCAACAGGCCGAGGCCCACCACCTCAGACAGCCGAACGCACCAGATATCACACCCGTTATCGGCCCGTGTCCAGGACCAGAGACAGCCGCAACACAAATTCCATCATTGTGGCCCATGAGCGCCCGCAACCACACGCCATCCTGGCCGCGGCCAGCGGTTCAACGTCCAGGCGCAATAGCCCAGTCCCGATGTTATCCCTGACGGCGTAGGCCCGTCGTCGACAGTCAAATGGTCCGGTCGGGCGCAGCCGACCGGACACCGAACTCGACCGGCCGTCACGCCCGGCCCAGGCCAATCCTAGTTTGAGAGGCGCAACGTCATTGTTCCTCGTAGCGGCACCAGGGGGCCGGTAGTCGCATACCATCCAGGCCACGGGTAGTGTGTCCTAGGCCGCCGCACTCCCCAGCAGGCAGAGGCCCGCCGCCGCTGGCAGTCGAGCAGCCGGGGTCAGGATGCCGCTGCCGACAGCCGAGCGGCCCCCAAGAGTAGGACGCCATCCAGGGGGAGCCGCATCGCATCTGCCAGCCGCAGCGGCCCCCGAGCGCCGGCAGCCGCACCTCCTCCACGCCGCCTCCCACGGCCCACGTCCGAGGGCAGCCACAGGCCCCGTTGAAGGTCGTCAGTCCTCAGCAGGTGGGCGCCCATCGCTACTGACAGTCAGCGAGTAGAGGCCCGCCGCCGCCAACAGCCGAGCGGCCCCCAGGAGTAGGACGCCATCCAGGGGGAGCCGCATCGCATCTGTGAGCCGCAGCGGCCCCCGAGCGCCGGCAGCCGCACCTCCTCGGCTCCTCCACGCCGCCTCCCACGGCCCACGTCCGAGGGCAGCCACAGGCCCCGTTGTAGGTCGCCAGTCCTCGGTTGGCGAGTGCTCATCGCTCGGGTCGCCCCCAGCAGTCGGGTGGCCCCCAGCAGGCGGCCGCAACTTTTCATGCTTTTCCGAACATGGTGTAAAAATTTCAGACTTGAGTCTCTAAAAGTCAGGTCAACAGGCTACTTCAAGAGACCTCACCCCAGAAAAAAAAACTTAGAATGCTTGTCATAGCTACAGCCTACACCGACTGAACGATGCCAACTGCGATTCATAAGAGTAGCAGTAGGGGCGTTCCACGACAAATCGACAAGTGCCCTGCACCCTCATATTTTATTTTTTGCTTAAAATTGGTCTAATGGGTTGTGATGGGCGGGGAAGCCAGCTGTGGCAAGGATTTTTTTCTTCGAACAACGGTTTCCGAGATATAGCCTCGGGCAATTCTTGGAGTTCGCGCTGCAGCCCTATGTTTGGCGGCCTATAACTCAGAAACTATTAGTTTTTTACGATAAAAACTTCACTTGGTTCAACTCACAATCAACCAAAAAACATTTTGGCTATCTCGGATTTTCAATTTTTGAAAATTTTGATCACGTGACCTTTTGTCCTATTTTTCGAAGAGTGACCTTGATATTTTCCCCACTGAAAGTTGCAATTTTGTCTGATGACGATTAAAGCCTTATCGAGTGTCATTCATATGCGATAATAAAAAAGGTGGTTATCGCCCTGCGTTGACCTCAGGTCAGGTCACTTTTATGACCTGTCCATTATTACGAGCGGGAGCGACAGCGAGATCTCGAGAATAAAGCAAGATAGCGACAAGCGGTAAACGGTAAAGGGTACACACGGATAAGGTCTATAATTTATACCAAGGTCATTTTCAGGTCAGGTCAAAGATGACGTCACAGGAGCTAAAAGGAAGTCAAAATAGCGGCACTATACATATATATGAAGTTTTTATCGAATAACTTTCAAGGTATCCCAGCTAGGAACAAACTAATAGCACCATCGTGATCCTCTCGTCGATCCGCATCGAAAAATATGTATGTTGACCTCGAAAGGTCGAAAGGTCAAAAGTTGACCTTAGGTAACGTGATCTAAGGTCAACTTTTGACCTTTCGACCTTTCGAGGTCAACATACATATGTTTCGATGCGGATCGACTAGAGGATCACGATGGTGCTATTAGTTTGTTCCTAGCTGGGATACCTTGAAAGTTATTCGAGAAAAACTTCATATATATGTATAGTGCCGCTATTTTGACTTCCTTTTAGCTCCTGTGACGTCATCTTTGACCTGACCTGAAAATGACCTTAGTAAAAATTATAGACCTTATCCGTGTGTACCCTTTACCGTTTACCGCTTGTCGCTATCTTGCTTTATTCTCGAGATCTCGCTGTCGCTCCCGCTCGTAATAATGGACAGGTCATAAAAATGACCTGACCTGAGGTCAACGCAGGGCGATAACCACTTTTTTTATTATCGCATATGAATGACAATCGATAAGGCTTTAATCGTCATCAGACAAAATTGCAACTTTCAGTGGGGAAAATATCAAGGTCACTCTTCGAAAAATAGGACAAAAGGTCACGTGATCAAAATTTTCAAAAATTGAAAATCCGAGATAGCCAAAATGTTTGATGGTTGATTGTGAGTTGAACCATATGAAGTTTTTATCGTAAAAAACCAATAGTTTCTGAGTTATAGGCCGCCAAACATAGGGCTGCAGCGCGAACTCCAGGAATTGCCCGAGGCTATATCTCGGAAACCGTTGTTCGAAGAAAAAAATCCTTGCCACAGCTGGCTTCCCCGCCCATCATAACCCCTTACACCAGTTTTCAACGAAGAATAAAATATGAGGGTGCAAATTTAATTTTTTATTTGTCGATTTGTCGTGGAACGCCCCAGTATGCATAAAATGTACATCTCGGAACTTTGATAGGCGGTGACCGAGGGTCAGGCCAATTTCGCGTCCTCTCCATTAGGTAGGTATAGGTAAGTCAATGGTAGAAAATTGAAAGGCGCATCTTGTGGAAGAACGTCATTCCTACCACTCAAAACATCGGGTTACTGGTAAACTTGTAACGCTGAATCGAAAGCACCCGTGACCCCTCTTTGTGTCCTCGAGGTCATCTCAGGTTTTGAAGTCTCCAACAGTTTTTTTTTTTGTAATAACTTTTCATAGAGACGTCAGACAAGCTAGAGCGGTAAAAAATGTGTTCAGGTCGTCGATACGGATCGACTGATATGCAACATGACCCTTTCCGGTCAGGATATGGCCTTGACCCAATGTCAAATTTTTCAAGTTAATCTTTAACCCGCGCCCCGTTGGGGTCTGCCGAGCAACGCTGGGGGGGGGGGGGCATTTTGCCCGCCCCCCCCCCTAAGATCTCGAGAACCACGGAACCTAGCGACAAGCAGCAAACGGCGTTGGATAGCCCCAATGGGGAACTAACTACCTTGTGACCAAATTTCATTGGCAACGGTCAAACCAATGACGTCACAGGTCAGGTCAAAGGTTGAATTTTCACCGTGTACAGGCATTTCAAGAAATGCGTTGTAAAATCGAGTAAAATGCATGTCATTGAAAATCATCGATGGGGAAATGTTCTTCAAACACATATTTTGCTATTTGAGGTCACTGATACCAGGTTAGGTCACAGAGGTCAGGTCACTGGGGGAGGGGGGGGGGGTCACAATATGAAAGTGTCGTGTGATACATGTTTTATGGTCCATTTGACATGACAAATGCGATTATGTGGGTCAGGCAGACTTTTGGGCCAGTTTAGGTCACGTTTTGGTCAAGGTCAGGTCAAATTAGGTCAAATTTCCAAGTTGATATTTTTGCATAAAATGGGTATTGATTCGATGCAGCTCGTCACGGGGAGTTCAATGGTGGTCTTTGTTTTGCCCTACGTGGTCTAGAATCGCTAAAAATTGAGTTCAAAAATTTGACGTCATCATTTTTGAACAGTTTTTTCGCTATAACTTGGCCAAAAAACGAGATATCGATCTGAAATTTGGTATGTATATAGAAGAGTACAGGGACTATCATATATCTTCCGTTTTTCGAAATTCGGAAAAAATTGGATTTTTAAAGTTTTTCTGAAAACATCATTTTTTGATTTTTTTTTAGGTCAAAAACCCAAAATTTTGAAAATCCGAGGTAGCAGTTTTGTACCGCCACTTTTTGTCTACTAGACCATATACCTAAAGAACTTTGAAATTGCTTGGTAACTGTAAATTTGGTGAGCGTTTCAAGATTGCATGTTTTTTGCTAATTTTTGCTCGAACATGACCTCAGTTTGACCTCAATTACTCCCGACCTAAGGTGACCTAAGACTTGAAATTCGGTGTGAAGGTGTCAAATTGATGCCCAGGAAGGTACTGAAAATTTGGCGGCGCTGCGCGCCGCCCTTTTCTTGCTAGGGGAGAGCGGGGAGAGTTGTATCATGTCCAAGTTGTATCAGGGCGAATTGTGCCAAACTTATGCAATAGATGGCGCTCGTGACACGACCAGCCGACGAGGTTTTCCGGGCGCCAACTTTCCCTGTTCTGTCGTGTGGCTGGGTGGACGCGTCTCGAGGTGAGAGCCGATTTTATGTTTTTTAATGTCATTCTAAAAAAGTAAGTTGTAAGAAAATGTGTGTTTTGGGCATTTAGATGTGCGTGAATTTGAAAGATCTCCATAGCGGTGGTGAGGGTAGGTTCTAAGGCTGCGTGAGTGAAAATCGATTTATCCAGCTGTCTGCTGTTTTTGAGCACGAGGATGTTTTTCCAAGATGGCGGCGAGGTACATGTTGTATCAGAGCCGGGTGGGGTATGTTGTAACATGTATATATGAATGTATGTATAGGTATGTTTCTTTTGATCGCGAAAGCTAAGCCCTGGCTTGCGTTTGTAGGTAGCTAGTCGATACTCGTTCCATTTCGGCACAATGTGTTGGCTTCTTTGCTCTTAACGGGCCACTTTTGCGTCTAGTCTGTTGATGTTCGTTCGTTTCGATGTTTCGTTCGGATTGCAATGACCTAAGTTTGGTCTAATGCCTAAAAGTGAAGCTTTTGGGCATATACATTGTATTAACCCCATTTAAAGGAAATAGTTCACTTTTTAACATGGGTTTTGAACTGGAATAGCAGTTCCGTAGCTTGGGCTGAGACGAGCATAAATCAGGAGCTTTTACAGCCCAACGATCACCCTAGGCAAAGATATTCTATTTCTCGTCCCAGGATGTGTGCCTTGCATATATTCGCATCCAGTATGAAAAGAGCATGGGTCCCGAAAATTCTTCAGAAACTAGTGAAATTATCTACGAGAACTCAAGAGAAATTCTCGTACTGATCAATAAGGACATTCAGCAGCAGCAGATCGCCCAAATGCCGGTGGCCGCGATAATTTCTCTAGTTTCTGAAGAATTTTCGGAACCCATGCTCTTTTCATACTGGATCGCCTGTGCCTTACAGAAACTGAAAAGTTCTTCTTATATCAAAATATAGAAAATAATCTTTTGTTATAAATAGGTTTTATTTTCTTTGCTGATCATTTTGAACATAAAAAATCATAAATCCATTGCAAAAAAAATAATTTCGTGAAAGTGAACTATTTCCTTTAATGTTGTTGTTATGTTCAAAACCAGTAGCAAGCACACTCCCTGAAACGTGAAATACCTAGTGATACAACTTACCCCACCATGTGATACAACTCACCCAAGCCATGGGGCAAGTTGTATCAAAAACATTGTTCTATTCGGCAGACCATAGAAGAAAAACTGGTAGAGGTAGCGGAAAAGTTACTTTGCACAAAAAAGCAGAAGAATCAAGGAAGGAGATAGTATGGAAATAATGAGTTTATCACGGATAGTTACGAGGTTATGGGTCTCGGAGTAAAAACTGATACAACCCACCCCACTCTCCCCTATTCAGGAAAAACCACAGGGGGGCCAAAATGGCCCCCCAACGGGGCGAGGGTTAAGGCTAGTGTTATTCAGCGTCAACTTTTGCTTATCCTGAGAGACTGATGATCCTCCAGTCTGCATCTACGAAACTCTAGGCAGTGCTTTGTCATTTTAAGGCACGCGCGGCACACGTATATATCCTGAGTGGTATATTGTTCTGTTTTGCTTTGCTTTTTTAAAGGGTCCCTCCCACCTTCAAAAAAGTTTATGAATTGACATGAAAGTGATGTCGCTCGGTTCAGAAAGAGCGAAAACGAATATCTAGCAAATTTCACCGGAAAATATTCACCGGTTTTCAAGATATTAGACTTTTACTTTTGTTTATTTTTTGGGGATCTCCGCTGTTTCTAGCGACTTTATTTTAGAAGTGCGGCGTTTGCGGCAGATGTTGCGCGCAAATAGCATATACCACCGCACTGAACTCTATAATGTGGAATGCGCATCGGCCGCCAAATGGTGTCCAACGGTGCCGCCATGTTGCGCAGACCAGAAAGCGGCCGCCGCCTGTGCTGGGGAATAGGGAATTCGGGACCTCGATTTACGTTTGCGGTCGCTGCATCCGTTACGCTCAAGCTATGTGGACACGGAACCCGGCATCTTACGCAGAATTGAGTGGAGAACAAGATGAAATCCTAAAAAATCATCAGCTATAAGGAACTAATACGTTAAACCCTTATAAGTCAATGGGGAAATATGAAAATTGTTATTTTGGCGCCGAGAATGATCTGAAACTATCTCAAGCATATAAAATCATGATTTCATGCACTCTTTGCAAGGTTCTATGCTTCATATTTGCATTGTTGCCCTTGCGTGACGTCATTTGTGACGTCACAAGGGTCACCATTTTTCTTCAATAACTCCCGATCAAATTGAGCTAGCGAGTCGGGAAAGCCACCAATGGACTCAGGAAGACCTGCCGAATCGAATGATATGCGACATGACCTCTTTCGACCAACTTCGTGACCTGGGGGTGCTGACCTGACCTTGACCTGAGGTCAGCACCCTAAGTTGACCTGACCCGAACAAAAAGTATATCACTCGATGCGCCTGAGCTAGCTGAACACGATGATGCCAAAATCGCGGCTCTACGGCCATTTTTGGCGAAGTTATTTACCAAAAAGCGAACCCGTGCCTTAGATCACTTGACCTGACCTCAGAGGTCACCGGTTGACCTGAGACCCTTACAGCGGGTTCCTAACAGTCACTCTGCGTTATACTTTGCCGCATACGACCACTTTACCGCTTAATTCTAGTTTAATTAGCGGTGCATTAGCGAGGTGGGTTCAATCAACCCCCTCGGCCGGGGCAAATGTAGGTCAGGCGAGTGAATTTGAGGAATTCTGAAGATACGATCGTGTTCCCCACTCAATTCTGCGTAAGATGCCGGGTTCCGTATCTACGTAACATGAACGTAACGGATACGGCGGCCGCAAACGTAAATCGAGGTCCCGAATTCCCTATTCCTCAACACAGGCGGCAGCCGGTTTCTGGTCTGCGCAATATGGCCGCCACCGTTAGACACTACGGCCAATACGATGTAAAGCCTATATCTTGTTTTTCCACTGACGAAGGCACTTTGTTGTCGAAACGTCTGGTCTTATTACATTGTTTTTGTACCTATTGTCATTGTCTGTGAGAAAAACGAAATGTCTGACTCTTCTAATATGACTCTTCTAATAGGGTTGAAGCGGCATTGCTCCCCTGTGTACCACCGCCTGCTACAAAACGTTTTAGTCAAACATTTAAAAATCGTTAGATATCATTTTGCGCTGACGTCACACATTCAGAGGGGTATTCCCATTGCCTTGGGTATTCCTAAGCATTAGCCCCTCTGAATCAAAATGCTGCAATTTTGAAATTTAATATTTCCGATTTAAGGCATGTCTCGATGTTGTGAGTGCCGAAACCGGTAATTGTGAGCCAGGGACCCCATTTTGGCTATCTCAACTCAAATCTAATGTTAAGGTGGGAGGGTCCCTTTAATAGAGCTGTATTTTAGCACGCCAGTCATGAAGAAAAACAGAAAGCTTGGTGAATGAACTACATGCGCCAATAATTGTCGTGTTCGAAAATTCCGTAACCGCACTTCGGGTCAAGCAGTCCTGCTTTTTATTTGTCGATAGCGGCTCACGCAGATAGATTTCGTAAGTTACTTTCAATTAGAACATGAGGCCAATGTATTTTCTGTGAAAAGTGACAGCTCATTGTCCTAGAAATCTGCAGTGTTTTGTTTGTTTGCAAGTCATTGTCGGTCCTTGTTTTCTGTGTTGGCAAGGCGGAAGGCTGTAGAATTCCTGTGTTGGTGTAGGTGCTGTGGTCCTGTGGTCTGCTCTGTAAGGATCTTGGTCCGGTCAGAGCGCATACTTGGAGTTGGGCGCATCTCTTTGTTGGGATTTTGAAACAAATTAAAGAAAATCTGTATCAAAATATCAATTAATTCTGAGGATTGTGAGCTTTGTTCCTGCTTAAATGTTTTTAAGCTTTTGTTTCTTGCTGCCTATGGCGTAGTTAGGCACCTATCTATGGTAAATGTCAAGTTTAAGTCCTAAGAAGATTTCATTGATAAATTTTTCATATTCTTACCTTATTTGACATCCTGAATCCAAAAATGATACTCATTTGTCTCGCAAATAAAAGAAAAAACATAATCAAACCTGACCTAACCTTACCTACTTACCTATAACCTACCAACCTACAACCTACAAACCTACCCTAACCTAACCTAACCTACAAACCTACCTACCTACAACCTAAAACCTACAAACCTACAACCTAACCTAACCTAAAACCTAAAATTTTTGCTGTTTCATATTTGTATCAACAGCGTCACAATTGTAGTTAGGACCTAAACTTGACATATACCCCTATCTAGTGGCTAGCTGGGATTTTTACATTCATTCATTCACAAAACTTGTGAACCAGAACTGGCTTTAAGCAGGCATCTTGCTTGCATACTTTTAACAGTCCAAGGTGCGGTGATATAGGTATTTGTTACCAAGCCTGTGGTCTTAATTCTGCTGACCCAGACTGGAAAAAAAATACACGTTATGCCGAATATGTCTGGCGTAGTGGCGGGATTGCGCCGAAAACTTCAGCGCACGTTCGGCGTAACTTCGCATGCGCCCCAGTCTCCCAGTTGCTTCTGTGCCTGCTGCTCACCGGCCTGTTTGATATTTTCCAGGTGTGCTCAGTGCAGCCATGCGTCTGACTGTGACAACTGTTTCTGGGGAGTTGTACCAGCTGGACGTCAGCGATGATCTCGAGCTGGAGAACCTCAGGGCTTTTGTTCAGGTAGGGCGACGGGCTGTGTAAGCATATGTATTGCAGGGGGTGGAGAAGCAGTAACGGTCATTAACCTGACCTAATAGAAGGTTAGTTTGGTCTTGACCTTGTATAATTTAGTTTCACTGTGACATTGCTACTGCGACATGTGCTGCTATGGTGCATTAGCCTCATTGACCTGTGCTCAGTTGGTACAGCGTTGGACTCCCGGTAGCGAGAGCCCAGTCTCGAGTCGATTCGACGCTCGACATTTGAGACTCCTGACGAGATGGTTTGCGGTTGGTGGGAGCAGCCGCAGCCAGTTGAAGTCAGATGAGTGGGACAGGCCGTGTCCGGCTTTGAAGGGCACGAACTTAAACTATCCCGTTACCCGGCATTGCGCGATCGGACTGTAAGAGTCGGGGTCTACGCAACAAGTTCTGCTTTGCAAAGGCTCTGGCTCTGTCAATCCATCCATTCAAACATTTCAGCCAAACTTATATTAAAAATCCAGCAATATCTAGTCATTTTCATCAGGTGCCATTGGTTCACTGTGCCCGGAACCGGTCTCTGATGTACCGAACACGGATCGTACACCGCACCGCCTGACGGTGCCACGTTTCCTGCCCTCCAGGTGGAGACGGGTATCAGCTCGGACCAGATGATTCTGCTGCACGACGGCCGCCGGCTGACGGACGACAAGAAGAGCCTGCGCGACACCGGCATCAAGGAGGACGACGTGCTGCTGGTGGAGGCGCTGCAGCCGCCGGCCGCGCCGCCCGTCCAGCCGCAGACAGGTACGGACGAGTCGGAGGGGGGGGGGGGGGGGCAGGGGACAGTTACTGATATGAAGAAGCAGTGGTGGGATAGGGCTTACCGTCATCGAGGAAAGAGAGAAGCAGAGAGTGGGAAGGGAAAGCATTGCCTTCACGTGGTTAAACATGGGAGAGCAGTAGGGTTGGTGGAACAAGTGGAAGGAGCTGGTTACCATCTGAGCGTATTACAGAATACGGACTGGGACCGAATTTGGTAAGGAATATGGTTTGCGATGTTTAAAGTTTGTTAGTAGGTAATGCAGAATATGTATTGTGTGCTTTAAATTGCTCAGATTGTGTAAGCGAAAGCAATTGGTGTAAACCTAGCGTTAGATGCTGATGGGTGCTCCCGAACATTTTTGCTCGTAATATCACGTCGGGGTAAGACTGGTTCCTCGCTGTCCTAGCGGCGTGATACACATCCTCAGTTTGCTGTCTGTCCGACAGGTGGCGGCAGCGGCGCGACGGCGGCTCAGCAGGACGACCCGCGCTTCATCCGTGACATGTTCCTGGCCAACCGCGACCAGCTGGCACTGCTCAAACAAAACAACCCGCGCCTGGCCGACGCCCTGCTCAGCAACGATCTCGGTCAGTCGGCATGTAGAGGGTTAGGATGGGATGGAGTGTCTCTGAGCTGCTAAGTTCGGAAGTGGTGAGGAGTGTCCTTGATGAACCCTGCGTCACTCACCGTTCGTTCAGTTGGGAAGGAAAGTCAAAGGTGATTATTATCGAAAATGAGTAGAATGGTACTAATGTCAAAATCGTCACTACTTCGTACTGAATGATGAATTGATCGTGAACGGTTTGTTGTCCCCCGTCCGCCGTAGATCAGTTATCGATTCCCCTGTCGTTATAAACAGAGCGGCTGACGCTCTCCTTGTCCCCTACACAGAGCGTTTCACGGCGGTGCTGAACGAGCAGCAGAAGGCGCGCGCCGACCGCGAGCGGATGCGCATGCGGATGCTGTCGGCGGACCCGTTCGACGCCGAGGCGCAGCGGCTGATTGCCGAGGAGATCCGCCAGAAGAACATCGACGCCAACATGGAGGCGGCGCTGGAGCACCACCCGGAGAGCTTCGGATCCGTGGTGATGCTGTACATCAACTGCCGCGTCAACGGACACCCCGTCAAGGCCTTCATCGACTCGGGTCAGTCGCTGACGCAGGCACTGTTTCACTCATTCACAGCCATAGTCAGTCGGGCTTAAAAGGAAGTGGTGGAATGGGAAGGGGAGACGCTGTCTATGACACCTGGTGAAAGGATTCACTGAGATGGATAAGTCGCCTATCCTCGTTACTGAGACGCTGTTCATTAAGTAGTTACATAGGTACTTGCGATTGTATTTTGTGCAGCATTCGAATGTATTAGCCTTGGGCATCCCCATCAGCCCTTTCCCCGCTGTCTGTTGCATTACTCAGTGGTTCGGTGGTTGCGATGCCATATAGGGATGAGGACCCCTCAATCATGCATCAGTGCGTGTGACGACCGTCGTCTCCCCCTACAGGCGCCCAGACGACCATCATGTCAGCGGCGTGCGCAGAGCGTTGTCACATCATGCGTCTGGTGGACACACGCTGGTCCGGGGTGGCCAAGGGCGTCGGCACCCAGCGCATTCTCGGGCGGGTGCACATGGGACAGATCCAGATCGAGGACGTGTTCCTGACGTCGTCGTTCTCTATCCTGGAAGAGCAGCCCATGGACATGCTACTCGGACTGGACATGCTGAAGAGACATCAGGTGAGACGGCAGTCTGTCCTGTCCAGCTCGTGTACGGCTCTCCAGCAAGAATGGCTGGTCAGCCGATTTGTTTTGGGATAATGACTTTAAATGACACAAACACTTCAGTAAAATTACTCTACTTAATTCACTTGATCCACTTAACCACTTGGTCCTTGGAAGGCCGTAATGTCTAGCATTTGCACCTTCGATTCTCGCCCGTGTCAATATTACGTTTCTGTATATTCTCCCTCCGTCGTCCTGTCATTCTGGGTGTGACCTGCCTCTCAACAGCCTCTGACTTGTTCTCTCTTCTCAGTGTCTGATCGATCTGAAGGCAAACGTGCTACACATCGGCACCACGTCCACGAGCACGCCGTTCCTCTCGGAGTCTGATCTGCCGCCGTGCGCGCGGCTCAGCGGCGGCACGGAGTCGGCCGGCGAGCCCATGGAGACGGCCGACGCCGAGATGGCGCGCGCTCTGAGAGAGAGCGCCGCCGCTGCCTCCGCCGGTGAGTGCCGTGGTGACCGCGACTGCGCAGAGCATATGGTTAAAGTCTAGGGCTTGGTAGGGGTAAGGCTTTTGGGCTTGGCTAGGCTGTTGAATTTGTTTACGCTTAGTAGCTGTGCGAATGCTATGCTATCTTTACTTTGGCTCCTACCTTAAAAGTAGTGTTTGGGATGAAATGATCAAAAGTCGTTTATCATCTAATGCCATGCTCAAGGCTCATGCTTGACGTATGAGCACATAAAAGTAATGTACAATAATTTAGAGGGTCGGGTAGAGTCGCACTGCTAGTCTTTCCCCCTCGCCATTGCCGCTCTGCTGCTGCGTTTCGCTAGAGCGCCTCTCTGTTGCAGCCGCGTCGGGCGCGGCCGGTCCGTCCGCCCCCACCCCCGCTGCCGCCCCCGCTCCCCCCTCTGCTGCTGCTGCTGCTGCCCCGGCCGCCCCCGCCCCCGCCGCCGCCGCCGCCACCGGCGCTGGAGATCAGCTGACGCCTACCGACAAGTTTTCCGAGGCTGACGTGGCGTCAATAGTCAAACTGGGATTCACACGTCAGCAGGTATGTGATACGCCGGTGTTCCGATTGCAGTGTATCGCTAGTTACCATCCTGTCTTAGTTGGTGCTGTAGTTCTTTTGACTACTCCCAAGGCATTCCTAGGTCCTGTCGTAGATGCAAACCGCAGTTGCTGCTAGTTCAGCATTGTCGTAGCGGTGTCGTAGAGTGCTCTTTCGCCAAAAGGACGACCACATTTTTAACCACGAATAAATTAATCTTCGTTTGTTTAGCTTTTCTCAACCGTGCTTGTAAAACTGATTCTTTCACTCTCCTCTCTTGCTCTCTTCCCCTCTTCCTCCATCTTCTCCCATCCTCTTCGTTTATCCATTGAACTAACCGCACTGCTGTTCCTTACAGGTCGTCCAAGAGCTAAGAAGGTTTAACGGCGACACGACCCAGGCGACGGGCGCGCTGCTGGCCCGCTCGCTGCAGCTGCCCAAGCCCTGACACCGCCTGCCACCCGGTGGGGCTGGGGTGACGGGGAGGCCGGGCACCGACCGTCGCCCGCGATCTGACTATGCGTCCGTCCAGCGGTGGCGACGGCCGGGAGGGAGGGAATGGACGGGGTTTTAAGGGACTGACGGACCTGGGGCGAACTGAGAGACCGTTGGGCTCTGACAGTCATAATATGACCGGCGGGAGGGTGGAACTACGGCAGGGCTGCGATGAGACTGTCGCGGGGCTTTGGTTGGACTGTGACGAGCCGTAACTGGATGTGGCGTGGTCGGCATTTGGCCAGTGGAGCCGGTGTGGGATTCTCAGCCCGTCCTCGGCGTATGACCGTGTTCAAAGGGCGGCAGTGTGAAGCGGGTGGGTCAAACCACGTCCCGTCCCGGCCACCGACCGACAGACAAATCACCGAGTGGATGTAATTGGCTGTTTACTGCCGCGAGGCCCCTCCACAGGAGCTATCAGTTTTGTATGCGAAATAATACTTTTGCAATCGTATGTCAAAAATCATGAAATGTAGACAGGCGACGGCCAGATCATGATATTCCATCTCTGGGTGTTTCACGACTGTTCGCGAATACCTCATCTCAAATATCTCAAGTAGGCTACAAAGGAGCACAATCAATTTCATGCATCTGCGTATTATGTTCCATGATGGTGTTGAGCAGTGAGCTCTTTCCAGTGTACGTGAAAACCATATTTAAGCGTGTGCATTTCAATATATAACGTGACTGATTTTTGTGAACTGGCTCAATGGGGGATTGCTGAAAATTGCTTTAACCCGCGCCCGGCTGGGGGTCCTGGATTTCCACGCCCTGCTGGGGGGGGGGTGTGTTTGAACACCCCCCCCCCCCTTCCAACTCGGCTCCTGGGCCACGTAGCGATACGCGGAAGGCGGCGTTCGAAAAAGCGTCAAAAATAATGAGGAAATCGCTTCGGTCAATTTTTTGGTCAGGTCAAAGGTCAGGTCACCAGAGGTCATTGAAGGCAAAATTTCGCCGATTTCCAGGTCGAATGTCGACAATTTCCAAGAAGCCAACGCATAACTCGGGAACCAATAGAGCTACAGCGCCGCGGAAAAGCGCATTCGATAGCCCTATTAACGCCCTTTCTGAGTAAGCTTCTCAGATTTGACCTAACGTCAACGGTTTTGCCTGCAGGGGGCAAAAACGGCAAAAATAGCCGATTTTTTTCGGAAACAGCTTTTCTGCGATAACGTTTGACCCAAGACTTGAACGTGCTTACTTTTACCGGCATCGTGTTCCTCTCGTCAAGACGCATCGAATGAACTATAACTTGACCTTGAAAGGTCAACTTGAAAATTTGACCTCAGGTCAAGGTCATGACCTGACCGGAAAGGGTCATGTTGCATATCAGTCGATCCGTAACGTCGAGCTGAACACATCTAAGGCGTTTTCATCGCTCTAGCATGCCTCTATCAAAAGTTATTTGCGAAAAACTGTTAGATACCATTCGTGACCTAAGATGACCTCAGGGCATAAACAGGGGTCACGGACACCATTTTCATGTTCAGTGTGTCTAAACCACTTGTAATTCAGTGTTTGGGAGTGTTTATAATGTCTTTTGTCCAAAAGAGGCGCATTTCAATTTTCTCCCATTGACTTATAATGGGGAGGTCGCAGAATTGACCTGACCTTAGGTCATCGATATCAAAATTCTGAGGTATACATTTTGTACATGCTATTGCTCTTAGCAATCGCTGAAAGTTTCAAAGCGATCGGTCACTCGGTGTAGCTATGACAGACATTGAAACTTTTTATGAGGTGAGGTCACTTCAAGTGACCTGGTGACCTGACCTTTAATGACCTTGGTCTGAAATTTTCATAACATGTGTAGAATTGATGTATGATAAGGTGTACCGCCGTTTTTGAGATATTCGCGAAAAACCACAAGGGGGTTGTTCAAACACCCCCCCCCCCCCCAGCAGGGCGCGGGTTAACCCTCGCCGGCCGAGGGAAGGGGGGGGCTGCCCCCCATAGTTTTTTTTTTCGCGATAGCTCCGAATACGCTGGCGATAGAGAGCTGAAACTTGGCATACCCGACCTTTGATTCAAGCCGGATCTTTTGACACCAACCTCATTTTCGGGTCGGGTCAGGTCACTGACCTATGTCGTAATAAGTGAACCTCTGCACGGTCTTCAGATGTCGCAACTTCGCAACGCCCTCACTGCCAGAGGAGCTTTCACAGGGAAATGAAACTTGTAGTGATCTAATATCCATTACTAGTCTCACAACTTGTACCTATATCTCGGATTTTTCCTAAAGGTCATATGAGATCAGGTCATTTTCGTGACCTCATCATTATAAGTCGATGGAGAAAAATAAAATTGCTATTCTGACCCCGGGGACAGTGGCGTATCCAGGATCTTGAAAAGGGGGAGGCCAAACCTACTCAAGGGGCCCCACCCTTACCTGAGGGGCCCCAGTGGTAGAATACTTAACCCACGCACAGGTGCGGTTTTTTGCCACTTTCGCCATGTGAGGGAGCCTTTTTAGGCACGCTTGGCAATATAAAAACTCTGAAGGCTCATTCTGGCCTCTGAAAGCCTCTCTTCGGCAACAGAGTGAACGACTCTGGCCTCAGCCGGCCCCATAATGGCCTCAGGAGACCCATGCTGACCTCCCAGGACCCCATGCTAGCTCTTTGGAGCCTTTGAGTCAGTCTAATGGCCCTATGCCGCTCTCGAACCCACGCCGGTCTCTAGAAGCCCATGCTGCCCTCTGAGGGTTCCGCGCCGGCTTCTAAGGGCCAAGCTCCTACCTCAGGGAACTCAAACATGCATAAGATCTGAAGTATGGCTGCCGAGGCCCTCGAAGTGGCTTTAATGGCCCGACGCCAGTCTATGAAGGCCCCGTGCTGGCTTCTGAGGGCCCAGCACCAGCGTCTGAAGTCAGATGACAGCTGGCCCCACGCTGGCCTTAGAGGGCTCACGCTGGTCACAGAGGGCCTCACACTGGCCTCAGTGGGCTCCACATTATCTTCAGAGGGCCCAAGCTGGTCTCAGTGGCCGGTGGGCCTCAAACTGACTTCACAAGGCCCCACGCCGCTGGGCTTTGTAGACCCCAAGCTGGACATAGACAGCCCTACACTGAACATGAGGGTCCCACACTGGCCTTAGAAGGCCCAGCACTGTCCTCAGAAAGCCCCACAATGGACTTAGAGAGCCCCACGCTAACCTTAGAGGGCTCCACGGCTGGCCTTAGAGGGCTGCGCGCTGGCTCCTTAGGGTTCTACGCCAGCGTCAAAGGGTCCCACCCACGCCCAAGTCTAAGCTTCTGGAGGACCGCCGAAGCGGCCTCTGAGGGCCCCCACGCTAGCCTCTGGGGCTCAGCCTCAGCCTCTGATGGCCCTAACACGGCCTATGAGGGCCCTACGCCGGCCTCTGAGGGCCACCAAACGGCAAAATTAAAATAGTTTGACGTAGTTGACTTTATTTAAAGACTTAATGCCTAATGACTTTATTTAAGTTTGGGCCAGTACTTCGGATAAGGCCCTGAAGGTCGTTTCTCTTGGGACACCCAAGCATGCACGGACATCCAGAATTTCGCCCAGAAGGGGGCAACCTGCTCTCGAAGGGCCCCGGGTTACCTGGGGGCCACTGACAACCCAGGCAGGGACGTATCTAGAACATTTCGATGGGGGGGGGGGATTGGGCACAGTGAGTCCGGTCCCCTTGCGGACGGGCCCCTCTTGTCTGTCTGTCTCACTGTCTGCCTGTCTGTCTGTCTGTCTAGGCCCTGAGAAAATGTGGAAAATTGGCAGGTAAAGTATCATTTTGCCTGAGCAATGTGCATAAAATGCACGGTCTTTTATGAAGAAGCGAAGCGAGCGAGCCGCTCAGAGTCGCCGGTGTTGGTCCCTCAGACGTGTCTGTGAAAGGCCGTCAGATGCGCTGGTGCGGGGTCCACACAGGCGCCGTTGTGGGGCCTTAGGGCTTAGAGACGCTGGTAGGGGTCGTCATAGGCATGTAAGGGGCCCTGAAAGTTACTAGTGGCCCTTCATAGGCCGGCAAGGGAACCTCAGATGCCGGTAAGAGGCCCTCTGAGTCGCTGGTAAGTGGCCGTCAGATGCGCTGGTATATGTAGGGCCCTCGGAGGCGCCGGTGAGCGGGCCTTCAGAGCCGCCGATGTAGGCCGTTAAGAGGCGCTGGTGTGGGAACCTTAGAGGTGGCGGTTTGGGCCCTCCCAGGCGCCATTCTGAGGCCCCTCAGAAACACTGGTGTGGGCCGTGTGGCATAACAAACAGGTGTGGGGCCCTTACAGCTGATCTCTCATTAGCCTTCAAGGACCCTCAGAGGCCGGCAAGGTCCTTCAGAACCTGGGGTGGGGCCCTTCTGGAGATAAGTGTGGCTACATAATAGCCCATGGCGTGTCCTCAAAAGCCCCGTGGTGTCCTTTCACTCCTTTCCAGTTGAAGCGTGGCCAGGGCGGTCCCTCTGATGTCAATTGGCACCGTAGGGCCCCTCGGGCCCGAGTGGACCCTAAACCATATAACGGACACGTGTCCCCTCGCCCCTGGCTATGCCATTGAATCCAAGTGATCAGGGGCCCTTTAGGTAATCAGGGGCCTCTCAGGTGACTGCAGGGGCTTTTCAATTGATCAGGGGCCCACCAGGCTACCGTGACCAGGGGACCCTCTGATAATCAGGGGCCGGTTATACCAGGGGCTCCTCGGGAAACTAAGGGCCTTCATGTGACTGCAGGAGGTACTCCCCGGGTAAGCATGGCCCCTCAGGTGACCAGAACTTCTTCAGATGACTGGCCAGGGGCCATACAGGGGTCAGGGGCCCATGGGTAACTAGGGGCCACTCAGATAACCAGGGGCCCCTCAGGTAACCAGAGGCCCCTCGGATAACCAGGGGCCCCTCAGGTAGCCAGGGGCCCTCGTAACCAGGGGTCCCTTACCAGGAGTCCTTCAGATAACCAGGGGTCCCTCAGGTAACCAGGGGCTCCTCAGGTAAACAAGGGTCCCGTGACCAGGGACCCTCAGGTAACCAGGGCCCCTCAGACAACCAGGGGCCCCTCAGGTGACCAGGGGCCCCTCGGATAGCCAGGGGTCCCTTAGACAACCAGGAACCTCTCAGATAACCAGGGGCCCCTCAGATAACCAGGGCCCCTCAGGTAACTAGGGGCTCGTCAGATAACCAGGGGCTCCCCAGGTGACCAGGGGGACCCTCAGGTAACCAGGGGCCCCTCAGGTAGTCAGGGGCTCTCTGGTAGTTAGGGGCCCTCTGTGTTCGTCACTCTGATAGATATTGCTCTTTGATATTAGTTTTTCTTACGAGTAAAAGACGTTCTGTCTGGTACTGGAATTAAGACAGGGAGACCCCGCCATTCTGGGGGCGGAGACCCAAAACGCCTTCGTCACACTGGTCCCCCTGAGTTATCCTTGGACCTCAGGCCCCCGAGACCCTCTTGGGTACGTCACTGCACTCAAGTGACCCAAACTTGCAAGTCTGATCCCAAAGGGGAGGCCATGGCCTCTTGGCCTCCCCCCTGGATACGCCACTGCCCGGGGACGATCTCCAACTATCTCAAGCACACAGAATCGCGATTTGATACACTCCTTGCAAGGTTGAATGCGTCACTTTTGCAATGTGAACCTTGCGTGACGTCATTTATGATGTCATCAAGGTCATATTAGTTTTTCGTCAATAACTCCCGAAAAAAAATTGAGCTAGCGAGTCGGGAAAGCCACCAATGGACTCAGGAAGACCTGCCAAATCGAATGATATGCGACATGACCTCTTTCGACCAACTTCGTGACCTGGGGGCGCTGACCTGACCGTGACCTGAGATCAACACCCTAAGTTGACCTGACCCAAACAAAAAGTATATCATTGGACGCGCCTGAGCGAGGCAAACACGATGCTGCCAAAATCACGGCACTGCGGCCGTTTTTTTTTTTGCGAAGTTATTCACCAAAAACTAAACCATACCTTGGGGCACTTGACCTGACTTCAGAGGTCACCAGTTGAGCCAGGACCTTTGATCGGGTACCAATCTCTGCGTCTCGTAACGGCGCACACGCTCTTTTTTCCGCGACGCGCTAGCTCCACCAGGGGCGAAACAGCGAGGGGGGGTCGTACCCGCCCCCGTCCCCTCGGCCGGCGCGTATGTAGAAAACCAATAGGTCCGGCGAGGGTTAAACCAATTAAATCATTACTGCAAATTCATTAGCCGGAGGGGTGTGGTAATAACTGGTGTAAGCAAATGACCACGGTCAAAAATGCATTACCAGTTTTCACCCTCCCCCCCCCCGAGGCTTTTCGCGAATATCTTAAAAAAAACGGCGGCCTCATACCTTCATCCTTTCCGCACATGCTGTGAAAATTTCATTTCAAGGTCAGGTCGCCAAGTCACGTGAAGTGACCTTACCTAAAAAAGTTCAAAGGTTCGCAATAGCTACACCGACCGAACGATCACTTTAACCCTCGCCCGCACATGCCATTTTCCCATCCTAGAACGCACATGGGGGGGGGGGTTGCCACCCCCCCCCCCGCGCCATTTCGTTCCTGTTGGAGATAGAGCTTCGCGGTAAGGACCAAAAAGATTCTTTGGGAAGAGACGAATCCAATGCTACCCAGTTTTACCTTCTCAGGTCAGTCATTGACCTTCCAGGTCAGGTCAAACTAAAAAATGTTGCTGTTTTGGGTCACCGCTGGATATCAAGTGCGCTGCCTATCATATACCGATGACGATGGCGTTTTCTGGTGCCAAGCCAGCTAGAACCAGTTTGTAACACTACCCGACCAGAATTTTGCTGCTGAGGTCATTTCAGGTCAAGTTAGGTCAAGGTCAATTATATGTGTTCGTATGTCTGTGTGTGTCTGTGTGTATACTGATGTTCGCACCGAGTGTTTGTGTGTCCATATTACATGAAATCATGATCTGAGAAACTTTTACCAAAAAAACTATTTGAGTGATAAAACTATTTGTTTGTCGATAATGGGTGTTGTGGGATGTGCAGGCATTGTCGCATATCGAAACTGCTGATTGCGTGTCTGTAGGGGAAAGTGGGTGTATTGCGCCCTCCTAACCAATTGCGCCCACCAACATTCCCACGGATTCAATGGCATGTTTATAATTTTGTGTTCGAAAACATTATTTTCACCACTGGATTGTTCATTTTATGGCCCAAACACTCCGATGAAGCCAATCAGCAAAGCTCATTACGACATCAAAGATGTTATGGCGTTTTCTTAACTTTTTTGCAGTACTTTGAACCGTTGGCTATAAAAATTTACGTTATTTGTGTGATTTTCAGAGTGATATTTAGAAAGAAAACCCCTTTTTTCATTGTATTTCACTGAAACCGTAAACTTCCTGCAACATCTTAATGATAACCTCTATGCTTTTATTAAAAAGTACCTCAATTTTAATTGCGCCCATGGCAATTGCGCCAGGGGGGCGCAAATAGAATAATGGTGAAGCCATTGTATCACGACAGTATGAATGCATCATTAACTGATTGCAATAAAGAAGGAGTTTAATGTCAGGCAAGGGAGCAGCCCGCTGTCGTCAGTCCGCAAATTATCTCTATCGTCAAACTTATAATGCAACTGCCATTTAGGCTACGACTTGTGGTGTACTTGACAAAATACGACATTTTCAACATGGACTCAGGCGTGAGAAGTGACAGCTATGATAAAAAGTAAAAACTGATGTCATTAAGTTGTCAAAACGATAAAAATTATTAATTTTGAGAGAACCGATTGAAAATTTAACTGTATAGGCGCATAAGTTCACATATATCTAGTCGGTTACAGTAAACGTTTTCGTTGCACTTTTACAAGCGTACGGACACATGTAAAGTTATCTACCTGGGCAAAAAACATCGCGATTTATATCTACATTTATTTTTCATCCAGCCTGAATAACATTATAAATGTTTAAGTAAGCCGCAATGACATTAGACTGCCGGGGTGTATGCATTCCGTCTCATTCACTTAGCCATGTTAAAGTATAGGGCGCAATTGGGTTCTAATTGCGCCATCCCCCTGGCGCAATTTACAGCAGTTGTTGGCAAATGCGCCCTTTTTCATGCTTCTGAAAAAGCAGCTGTCAGAAGCAAACGAAACGTTCTTAATTGATCGGGAGGCTCTTAAATCGTAGCCAATGAGCTCCCCTTTGAAATGGTTACCAGTGCATGCTTATATCTCCAGCACTTTTCTTGCAATTAACGTTTTTCCTTAAGGTGGCGCAATTCACCCTCCTTCCCTAAATAAAAACCTGCTGTGTTTTACCAAAAATGCAGTCAAAAAACTTCACGAAAAGTAAATTCAGCTTGCCTAAAACGCAATTATCTTAGATGACCTAGGTTGACCTTGACCCTGACCTTGACATCTGTACATCGTCGAACAACATGTTCCATGATAGGTGGGAGGTAAGACTGGCAAAAAAGGCCGAAATCAAGGTGTCAAAAGCTCACAAGGTCCATAGCCAACGCAAGATGTTGAGAATTGGTCATTTGGGTCATGACATGACCTGAAAAACAAGGTCATATCTCCGAAACCAAAAACCACAGATACTTGAAATTTTCAGTGGACATCAAGAAAGGATAGAGGAGCAGCTATACCAAAAATCAGACTTCTAGCTCTAAAAATGTTGAGTGCAGAGCAGAAAGACTACCTGGGGGGGGGGGGGTGGCAACCACCACCCCCCCCCCATGTTCGGGCGAGGGTTAAAACTTTCAGCGCGGATTGATAAGAGTAACAGTATGTAGGTAGAAGATGTATCTCTCGGATTTTTTATATCTGTGACCGAAGGTCAGGTCAATTTTGCGACCTCTCCATGGGAGAAAATTGAAATGCGCCTCTTTTGGACGAATGTCGTTCTAAACCCTCTCAAACATCGTTTCATCGGTAAACATAACACACTGTATCGAAAAAAATGCACCTGTGACCCCTCTGTGTGCCCATGAGGTCATCTCAGGTCATGAAAGGTCAGCAGCAGTTTATTTACTACAATTTCTAATAGAGTCGTGCTAGAGCGGTGAAAACACGTTGGATGTGTTCAGCTCGACGATACGGATCGACTGATATGCAGCATGACCCTTTCCGGTCAGGTGACCTTGACCTGAGGTCAAATTTTCAGAATGACCTTTCAAGATCAGCTTATAGTTCATTCGACGCGTCTCGACGAGAGGAACACGCTGCTGGCAAAATTAATATCGTGGCTTTCAAGTGACGTGAGTCATAAGTTATTACCGAAAAACATGTTTCGTGAAAACAGCTATTTTTAGTGTTTTTGCCCTCCGAAGGCTACACCGCTGACTTGAGATCAAATCTGAGGACATTTCTCAGAAAGGTCTGTAAAAGGGCTATCGAATGCCCTTTTCTGCAGCATTGTAGCTCTATTGATTCCTGAGTTAGCCGTTGGCAGTTTCAAAAATTATTGAAATGAATTTGACCTTTGATGACCTCTGGCGACCTGATCTGTGACCTGACCTAAAAAATGACCACAGTGTTCCCGTCATTATTTTTGACGCTGTTTCGATTGCCGCTTACCGCGGCTCGCTATATAACGTGGCCCAGGAGCCCAAGTTAGACGCGGGGGGGGGGCGTGAAAATCCCCCCCCCCCCCCAGCATGACACGGAAACGCAGGCCACCAGCACGGAGCGGTGGCCTGTATGGAGACTTGACCTCGTGTTTTTGCCATTGGGAAGCTGGTCATCCACTGCCCATTTACCATCGGGGACTTCTTTCTTTTCCTATCTTACGTATTCGCTGCCACTTATTTTGTTCGCATTATCTGTCTAGATTTCCATTTACATTGCCTCTCTCCTCGACCGTTCCTTCTGCCTCCTCCTCTCGTTCTCTTCTCCCTGTTCGTTCGCACCTGCCCCTCCCGCTCCCGTGCTCTCATCCCGTCCCAAGTCGCCCACTCTCTGTCAGTCTCATCTCCAACTCTATCGGTGCCGTCCCCAGCTCTCCTCCGTTTCCGTTTATCTCGCCAGCGCCGTGTGTCATCCTGTCGCTGTCTCCTCTCGGTGAACTGTCCCCGGTTCTGGCCCGGCCCGGTCCCATGTCACCCACCTCTCCGTGCTGTTCCCAGCTCTGGCCCGGTCGGGTCCCATGTCACCCACCTCTCGGTGAACTGTCCCCGGTTCTGGCCCGGCCCGGTCCCATGTCGCCCACCTCTCGTCTCCACCTCTCCATCCCCGGTCAGGTCCGGTCTGCTCCCGGTCGGTCCCGTCTCCCGCCCTCCGTCGACGGGAGACAGACGGAGGCGGACGTCAGTCGACGTCGGCGCGCGGCGCGACACGGAGCGGGCGCCGCCGACGGTGAGAGCGCCATACCGACACCATGTGCGCCCCGCTGGTGACCCTCCTGGTGCTGGTGCGCGCTGCTGGTGCCGCCGAACCGAACGCTGACCCGATTGCGTATGCAGTGGTGCAGGACGGGAGTGACCTAAACCTGCCTGCGGGCTCTGCCGGCCGATATGACACGGTGATCAGCACACACAATGAACCGTGAGTGCAGGGCAAAGGTGGGGGTGGGGGTGATTGTGGGACACAGGCCCAACCGCGGGGTGTTCTGACACCCCGCGGCCCGGCGTGGGTGGCACTGGCGACGAGCACTGGGCTAGGCGAGGGCCATACTAGACAGATCTGGGATGAGCTACATCGTTTCGCTCTGGAAGAAGAATGGTTTTGTACGTAATGTTGATCGGTTGACATAAAGCTACATAAATTTGCATAAACGCCGCATGGTTTTTGGGCCATGCTGGCACCTAGCGTCTTCTAGCAATGGCTCTTATAATGCGTGATATGACTAAGCATACAAAATGCATGGCAAAAGCACGATATACATATAGTCACAACATCGTAGGTATATCACGTGGTGTAAGGCATGCGTAACTACTGCGTCCCTCCTTACCTATGTTGATGTATGCGTTCTGACTAAAAACAAAGGTGTGGAAGCTGAAACTGGCAGTAAGCCAGTAGCGGCGGAACACTTTCAATTAAGGGGGGGGGGGGGCACTGCCGACTTTTGGTCCCATTCTTTCCATGCAACGCCCATAGGGCTAATATTAAAATGCCAAAATCAAAGGGGGCACGGTGCCCCGGTGCCCTCCCCGTTCCGCCGCCCATGCAGCAAGCAGCATGTATTTGGTCATCTTTCGCTAACTATATCAGAAATACGATTTTTATGGTTTGTTTTTCAAGTGCAGCACGGCAACAAGATTTGTTTTGCACGTGCTGCTGATCGGTTGACGTAAAGCCACTCATAAGCGGATTTCGTGGGCTTGTTTTGCCGAAAGGCGTTAGCCGCAGGGCCCTTGACCGGTTAACTGTGGACACGGTGCCAGGCGAGTTCTCAGCCCCCTTTCACAGTAAACTGAATGCCAGATAAGTTGACCTTTTATTCTTAGTTGAAGTTTTATCCATTTTGTTAAGTAAAGCTAAACGGAAACATTTATGATGCTGAGGCTTCATGTCTCTGAGAATCCGAAAAGAGTGATTCGCCAATCCGTCTATTTCGGAACAAGACCAGAGGCAGACGCCATAACCGGTCCGTATAAGGTTATAATTAAAAAAAGCGGTTAGACGACAATTAGCCCATGCTTGTATGTACCGATGTGCATAATAATCCTGTCGTCCATCGCTAATGGGCACACCCTTTAAGCGCTAATTTTGAATTGTATGCTCACTTATAAGTTCATCCCTGCTAGAATATCTTATCACTAAAACTTCGCCGACTTCGGCACTGCTTCACAAACCATTGACCAGCTCTAAGCGTCTTTCTTGTCCTGCGTGCTTTCACGTAAAAGTAATAGTCCCGTCAGTCCTCTCGTGTTGTCTTGTGATCTCTGCGCACGTTCTCTGGGCTTACCAAATGGCCGGTAGTGGAAATTTTCCACGTTCTCTAAAAGGCCAACTGGACAGAGATGACGCATCCAATAACTCTTATCGCGAGACGTAGTAAAGGCAATCGCTGCGGCCTTGACATGGTCATCCTACGCCATCCTCGCCACCCATACCCGATACCCACCCATCCCCTTCCGTCCCCTTCCATCCCCGGCTGGTCTTCTATGAAGGTAGGAGCTGTGATAAGTGCGTTGATAATCTCACGATAAGCGATCATGGAACTTGATGTGCACACGCGAGATGTACACTTCAAACAGCGTAACAAGGCACGTGCCAACCGTTTCAACTGTCAAAACGAACAACACCTTCGTCAGCCTTTTGGTCATCACAAAGCTGAAGTGATCTTTAGTGCGAGTAGGTACTTTCCCCACAAATAAATAACCGATCTATAACGCAGGTGTATGACAGGCCTGGGCGTAGGTATAGGACGGAGGTAAACGACCCAACGATCGTCTGAAGAGGCCGCGCTCAGCGGGAGGCAGCCACGGGCTCGGCTTTTCCTCATCTGTGGCGTGACCGGACGGCATCCCGGGCCCGGGCGGGGCCGCGGTCGATCACACACCAGGGCCTCCCGTGTCCCGGGCCCGGGTGGTCCCATTGGAGTACGGTTCAGCCTGCCATTTTGATTACAAACTGATATCGGTAATGTTCATCTAATCGAAAATGCCCGAATAAATTATTGATTCGTTGGTAAAAATCGTTAACAGTATTGATTCATAAACAATTGCAGTGAATATTTATAGCATTCCAGCGCTCAATTATTAGGAGCTCCTTGTGAGAGAAACATTATGCTAAAGAGCGTGCGTCAGTGCGACCATAGGAGTATCGAATATGGAAGTTGTTTGTGCCCGGCACCATCTCCAATCGCTCTCTCCTGTTCGCCCGATCGCTCTCGACCGCGTATTGGTCGGTGCGCGTGTCACCCAACACTCACTGACACCGGATACGCCTGGTACTGATACCATTGATCAGCGCACGGTTTGCTCGACGTTGACGCGGGGGGAGGGGATCACCGACTGACAACTCGCGTTTGGGGGGGGGGGGGGTGTCACGACACCCCACTGAGGGTCGGCGACGGGTGACGCTCTGATGTGTCACGTGCAGACCACGTGACCTGTCTGTCACCTGACGGCTTGATTGTGCCGTGGTGCCCGAGGGGAAGTGAGGAGGGGGAGGGGTAGGGGGACCGACGTGGGTCACGAGCAGCATAAGGGCCGGATGCAGACTACACTGAGTGCACACTGCATGCAGCGAACGGGGACAAATGCTTAATAAAGTTTTGACTGTAAAAATGTTTGAGTTCCTTTACCATGAGTTAGAGCTGCCCGCATGCAGAAGAGGATATCCCATGTGTGTGATATGGACGATATATTTTTATATAGAAAATTCAATTCAATTCGACATTTAATGGCAATGGAATCATAAGATTTATTCGAAGTTGTGTCAAAATTGACGTCAAATTGTTAACAGGCTGCTGCACAAGTAAGCTGAAAAAAAATATGATGGAATGGAAATATCCTGTCGAATAGCTTTATTGGCATTTGCCGCCGAGATATACTGAATCCCACGTTTTAGGCACTTATGTTCTTACAAACGAAATGAGCGGATAATTGTGCAAGTATATTATTGCATTCGGTAAAAGATAAAATATTGCTGATGACAAAACTGAACAAAAAGCCCGAAGCATATTCTTGAATTTGTATTACTGTTATACCTAAGCGTTTAATAATTCCGAGAGCGTATAGGAATGGCAACAATGCGCCAACCTCTGCCGTTCTTTTGCGTCGTTATTATACCTACATGCCAATGTTGCGCATACATACCTGATGGTATGTACGAGTATGTATTGTCCGACCGCGGACGACGTCATGATTAATCTCTAGCTACTGTGACGTTTGATTCACATTCCAACCCTTGCAGCGGTATCGCTACGTTTATTGTTACCGGTGCTGCATGCATTCATAATCAGTCAGTTAGTTTTAGTGCATCATTTCCGAACGGCTTCTGCCGATTTTCAGCTGCCCAATTTACCTAACTACCGCAGACCAGTTCGAGGTGCACTTCATCATTCAACTAACGGCTCATCACCGGAGCGCTGAATAGTTCGGCACACGGACGGGCTTCTGTGTGGTCGGTCAGTGTATTGCGATGTTGGCAGCACGTACCGTCCGACAGCTCAGTGCAGTCTGTCGGCCTACGGTCGTGACCCTCCCCTGACGGAACGGAATGAAAGGGAGGTGGTGGGTCGCAGGGTCTAGGTGGTCGACACGGGGCAATTTCAAATATACGAGAGGGAGGCATTTTTACCAAATGCTTATTTTAATATCCAAATATTTGATTATCGAGCGACAAGCTAAACTGACGAAGGCCAAAGCGACGAGCACAGCCGCAGAAGCATGGACTCAACCCTTTGAACTTTTCTTCATTGCAGATCTGGTGGCTTTTGCAGCTAACCAGTCTGTCTCAGGTAGCCAAGTCAGTGGATTACGATAATTTCCCCAGGACGTGGGAGATTCTCCGAACCACTGAAATGCATCATCGTCATCTTCGGGATTAAACCCCGCTGCTGGATGACTCAGAGACGAGCATGCCGTCACTGGACTGGACTTATTCTAACGATTAGGAAGGGCGTGGAAGATATAAGTTGAAATTGAAACGTCACCCCTCCGGTTTCAATTAGTAGTGACCGATATAGGTGGCATGGACTGGATATTTGACGGTCCTTTGACAGAATGCATGCAACACAATACATTTGTACCATATCTCTGAATGTCCCATGATAGGTGCAGACACATAAAAATAGCTTTGATAGTCGCTGTACACTTGTCGCTGTAACCTGTTGTCTCTTGTGCGGTGTGTAACAAATAGTGTAATACCTGATTTACTGTGTTTTATGTCACTTCATGTAGGAGAGTCCAGACTTCTTAGTGTTTTCGCTTCGTCGTTAAGTTAATCTCAGTAATTTAGGGCATTTAATGCTGAGCTTGCAAACTACCGAACACTGCAGATGTAGGCATTTCTTGTAAACACCTTATATCATTCTCACAATCTTTTCGAGAGCTAAATACGATCCCATAAGGAAAGTCCTTACTCTCCTCAGATCTAGCAATAACAGTTCGTTCTGCAGTTCATCAGCATCTCGCAATGAATCGGCCCCCCATTCGGAATCGTGGCCACTAATCAGTGTCAGACGCATCTGCGGCCTACCGGAACACCCGTGGCACGTGGCCAACAATGTGCTGCAGCCGTTTGTGGTCGAACAATGTGCATGTGGACGCATACAGTCATTAGCGGCGCGGATTAGTGTCCGGGCTGACCACCGGGTTACCCTCACAAAGTGCCGGTACCGGTCTGGCACCGACCGAGAGCTGGGAGCGGGCCGACTGACGAAACGACGGGCTATAGGCCGGCCATGTGCGCTGCGCAGTACTGTCAATCACAGGTGGAGTACCGAGAACAGATCGATCACGTCGTAGGACCCAGTCCTAGGTCACCCGAGCGGACCTCTATTTGGTCCTCTGCGCCCATGTTTACGTGCACGCTGTTCAATAATATTCAAGGGCAGATTCAGGGTCATTCTTGAGCGCAACTGTGGCGTCTTGAGCTAACTTCTCTGACAGCTGACCTCAAGCCGCTGTTTCCAGCGTCAGTGCTGTGCTTATACAATATACATCTAACAACACCCCTGTACTGTGTGCACTCTATTCTGTAGCCGATACCAGCCCCATCCTGTCCTGTTTCCTGTTATTCGCAACCGGCGCCACCCGCAACCTTTACCTGTAGTTGACCCCTGTAACGCCCGCAGCCGGTACCTGTGACCCCTGTTGACCTCCCTCCTGACTCCCGTCTGCAGCCGGTACCTGCTGGTGGCGTCGTCGCTGGTCCGACCCGGCACCATCTACCAGGCAGCCGTGGCTCTGCTGGATATCAGCGGCAGTGCCCTAACGGACAGACTGCGCTACCCGCTGGACGTGCGGGCGTCCCTCTCCAGAAACGGAGTCGAGATCGCCTCCTCCGTCAAAACCATGGCGAGAGGAGACTTGCAGATGATGATGATGAAGGTAAGCAAAACCCGCGGATTGGTAAAAACAGCATCACGGCATAAAAACACCTGACACATTACACCGCGCAACCGGTGTAACTTAGTTTTTGTAAGAGATCGGCGGCAGGAAATGTGGTTAGTTGTTATCGTAGACCGAGTATTTAGGAACCAATTCTTCGACACCAGTAATGCGTATATTGATTCGGTAGCTTTCGGAAGCTTCTGCTCCCTTCGTCAGCCGTGCTTTAAAAGCACGGCTTTTAAAGCACGTGCTTTTAAAGCACGGCTGACGAAGGGAGCAGAAGCTTCCGAAAGCTACCGAATCAATATACGCATTACTGGTGTCGAAGAATTGGTTCCTAAATACTTATAATGTCCCAGTACAATAATTCCATATTTAAAATATCGTAGACCGAGTATATCAATGAGCTGTGGTTCAATCACACCTGCACGCAAGCAACGACGGACGATGTATCATTTGGATGACCACATCCATAGACTTCTTTAAATATATGGAGAAGTATGGGTCCTATCTTATTTCAATTCACATACCTACACTTCTTTCTCTTTACGGGATGGAAGGACGCCCACTGCTGAATGTCTGTGTGCTCATGTGTTTCTCACAAGGTTACAATCTCGATGAATTTTGAGAATAGAGGCTGACCTCGAGAGCGGCACATGCGCATTTGTCTCGGCGATCATCAGCAGGTGGATGTTCAGTCTGTTTTCTCCTCATCCATAACTCCATGAAGGCGGGTCTGACACAGGCTCGAAGCAGGAGATCAAGATTCAAGGGCCCGACACATTCCTCGTCCGTCCATTGTTCGACGTACTCTGTTTGGTCCGTCGGGACGTTCTTGGGTCATTGCCTGACCGAGCCCAAAGCGGAAAGATGTCGATAGATGCAGCACATCCATTTAATTATTTATTTGTACATTTATCACAAACTGAGTGCGAATTAACATCACAACACATCACAAAGGTAAACAAACATCACAGATGTAAACATAACATCATAAATGTAAACATAACATCGTAAATGTAAACATAACATCATAAATGTAAACCAACCGATGCAGGAAAGCTAGCGCACTGAATGTCCACGTCTCATAACACCTGCGCCCGGCCTTCCATGACCTACAGCAACACCCGCCCATGCGCCTTCCATCCTGGCTGCCCGTCTCGTGATGGAGGCTGCGCCGCCTTCGCCCCAGGCGCGCCGCAAGGCCCTATATAGAGCGCGCCGGGTGCGCCGCCGTCGCGTCGGGGCGTCTACGTTCGGGTCCCGTCCGGGTGCTACCCTGCCTGAGCGGAATTTGTAATGAGATGGGGCCAGATAGGCGCATTTCTCCACTAACCACTCTGATCCGATCAGCGCCGGCCTCCTGGAACTAACTATTCCAGTTCCGACTGGAAGGGTAATAAACGAATAAAGACGATGGAATATTTATATTGATGTGCGACTATGTTTCGTATAGGCTGATTTATATAACCAATAACATTAGGGACATGTTGCATGTTGAGTTCAGCCAGTAGCAAACAATGTTTCAAATGGTGATGAACACCGTTAGCTTTAGGTATTCCATGCGAGCTGGCACACCAAATAAACTTTGCTAATTTTTAGTGTTCGGGACTTTGAGTGAACGACGCCAAACTGGACAACTGTTTTCGGCGATTTTATATAAAACTCATCTCGCCTGAATCCTGATGTATCGCTAGTGTCTCCTTACCTATTGTAGTTGCCATTTTTTGGTTAACGGTATTTTTAGCGTATTTCATGACCCCGCGCCACTTGACCTTGGTCGGCTGACCTTGGCTCCGATCCTACCTGACATGTTGTTTGACCGAGAATATAATACCAATGGGGTGTGACCAATGTTCGAGACTGATATGAGTTGCGCTCTTTTACAATCGAGAATTGTGTTTATTGCGAAAATATAAGCAGATATATTTGTTGTGCTTTTGCTGCGTATATGTTTCACTTTCAGTTTTAGTAAACAATCTCAATAGCAAAGTTTGATCGATTGCTTGATTTGCTTAAAAATGTAGTAGCCGAGCTGTTTTCAGTCGTTTGAGCTCTGTAATGGCTGTGATCTCGCTCATCATCTTTTTAGCTTTATCAATCATCATTTTTAAAGATTTTGATCGGTACGAGCGTGCCTGAAAATTTCTCGCACTACACCACTGTGACCGTGACTTACATATGTGACCCGTATGACCTGCCCTGTATGACCTGTGTGACTTGTATGGCCCGTATGACTGAGTGAGACCCGTGTGACTTGTATGGCCCGTATGACCCTGAGTGAGGCCCGTGTGACCTGTATGACAGTATGACTGGTATGACTGCATGACCCGTATGACCTCTATGACCCGTGTGACCCTTGTGACCTGCCAGGTGCCGAGCACCTCCGTTCCGGGCGACTACCGTCTTCGGCTGGAGGGCGACCACCGCGGCGGGGTGGGCGGCTCAGTGTTCGTCAACGAGACGCGCCTGCAGTTTGACCGCAGGTTCCTCACGGTGCTCATCCAGACCAGCCGGCCGCTCTACTCCTTCGGACAGGAAGGTCAGTGGCTGAGAGCGGTGACACGGCC
The DNA here is from genome assembly GCF_019059575.1 of Amphibalanus amphitrite. Taxonomy (NCBI): domain Eukaryota; kingdom Metazoa; phylum Arthropoda; class Thecostraca; order Balanomorpha; family Balanidae; genus Amphibalanus; species Amphibalanus amphitrite. The sequence goes on from NW_024882900.1 coordinate 54,062, forward strand.
GTGAGTCAGCGACACACGCATGCACACACATTCGTCATGCATGCAGGCATGTGAATGTCTGTATACAATGTCATGCACGCATGCAACAAAACAAGCTGAAACATTTAGAGATGACAATGGCGCATATAAAACCAACACGACCTTACCTAAAATGACATATTCTTTTGTTGGGATAAAGTAGTTATTTCGCTCTTTTGCGGGATAAAATAGTTGTTTCATCGAGCCCACGCATAAACAAAACCTTTTTAACATAAACAACATAAACAAAACCCTATACCTTCCGGGGAAAATTGATTATTCGACATTTCCCGCCTTCATCAACGTTTGGTAGGTACACTGGCTTTTTTCATGTAAACGTTAATCAAAAACGCCAGAATGAAGGCGAGGTCTAAGATGTCCCTGAACTGGCACCTATCCAATCCACCATGGGAGCAGCGCCCGACAGGACTCCCCGCCGGGCCGCGATATAATCTCAGGGCCGACAAAACCACGCAGCCCGGAGACGGACGGAGCACGGCATCTCGGGACGGACTGAGGTCGGAGTTTTTGCCGCTCTCTTCGGCAGACGAGAGTGCTGCCCGTCTTAGATGCCTCAGCGGCTCTGCTGGCTAATCTGCTTATGCGTGGCTGATCGCAGCCTTATTAACCCGCGCCCGGCTGGGGGTACTGGATTTCCACGCCCTGCTGGGGGGGGGGGTGTATGAACACCCCCCCCCCCCTTCTAACTCGGCTCCTGGGCCACGTAGCGATACGCGGAAGGCGGCGTTCGAAAGAGCGTCAAAAATAATGAGTAAATTACTTCAGTCAACTTTTTGGTCAGGTCAAAGGTCAGGTCACCAGAGGTCATTAAAGGCAAAATTTCGCCGATTTCCAGGTCGAATGTCCGAAACAATTTGTCCAATGTCCAAACAAACAATTTCCAAAAAGCCAACGCATAACTCGGGAACCAATAGAGCTACAGCGCCGCGGAAAAGCGCATTCGACAGCCCTATTAACGCCCTTTCTGAGTTATTTCCTCAGATTTGACCTAACGTCAACGGTTTTGCCTGCAGGGGGCAAAAACTGCAAAAATAGCCGATTTTTTTCGGAAACAGTTTTTCTGCAATAACTTTTTACCCAAGCCTTGTACGAGTTTACTTTTACCGGCATCGTGTTCCTCTCGTCAAGACGCATCGAATGAACTATAATTTGACCTTGAAAGGTCAACTTGAAAATTTGACCTCAGGTCAAGGTCATGACCTGACCGGAAAGGGTCATGTTGCATATCAGTCGATCCGTATCGTCGAGCTGAACACATCTAAGGTGTTTTCATCGCTCTAGCATGCCTCTATCAAAAGCTACTTGCGGAAAACTGTTAGATACCATTCGTGACCTAAGATGACCTCAGGGCATAAATAGGGGTCACGGACACCATTTTCATGTTCAGTGTGTCTAAACCACTTGTAATTCAGTGTTTTAGAGTGTTTATAATGTCTTTCGTCCAAAAGAGGCGCATTTCAATTTTCTCCCATTGTCTTATAATGGGGAGGTCGCAAAATTGACCTGACCTTAGGTCATCGATATCAAAATTCTGAGGTAAACATTTTGTACATGCTATTGCTCTTAGCAATCGCTGAAAGTTTCAAAGCGATCGGTCACTCGGTGTAGCTATGACAGACATTGAAACTTTTTATGAGGTGAGGTCACTTCAAGTGACCTGGTGACCTGACCTTGAATGACCTTGGTCTGAAATTTTCACAAAATGCGTAGAATTGATGTATGATAAGGTGTACCATAAACGGCGGCGCTCCGCGCCGCCGTTTTTGAGATATTCGCGAAAAACCACAAGGGGGGTGTTCAAGCACCCCCCAGCAGGGCGCGGGTTAAAATGCGGAAAACGTCTGCATTCAAAATATAAACGCAGAAATATGCAAGAGACAAAAAACACCATTGCAATGTAAACACCCGGAAAGCCTAGAAGGATGTGTTTGAACACGGAAACGCAGTCTGTGTCCTTTTTCATAAAGATTCTACAATCCGATTGTAGTTTGTAGGTACATTTGTAGTTTTCAAAGTACAATTTTACAAACTACTACTTTTCATAAAGCCTGGACATGCGGCGTCAATAGAATTGTACTTTCGATCCGGGAGCGTAGTTTTGCGGGGCTTCGTCTCCATGGCAACGGAGTAAACAAAAACTTCTGCAACAGTTTCCGATGTTGTGTTGCAAATTGCGTATGGTGTGCCGACAGTTTTTTTTGCAATTTTTAAAAGAAATAATTATTGATACATAACTTGAATTGCTTTTAAGGATCAGCCATCGCTTTGCACATGCATAGCTAGAACTTTTATGCTGAAAGTATTAACATTTTCAACATTGCAATCATTTCAAGATGTGCTTCTTTCGAGATTTGGTATCTGAGTAAGTCCAACAAGTCATTAGTTTCTTGAAAGACTGTTTCATGAATTGTTCAGACAATAATGCAAAAATGGCTGAAAAAGGCTTAGGTTAAGCCGATCCGAGTTATAGAGTGGCTATTATGCATATTGTTGACCGTCATATTACCTAGTGACGGGCTCTCAAATTGCTTTGAGCCTTGAATTACCCGTTTTGATAAGTAATGCAGCCTAGTGAAACATGAAGCAACAGGAAAGCCAGCGAATAAAATGCCAAAATCAAAATGCAAGAGCATTGTGACGAAGCGACAAGCAAATAGATGGAGCCGGAGGCTGGAGCCACCCAGGAGACGGGATGAAAACTGATAAAAATACAAGCCTTTCCTACTGCGTGAAAGGAAATGGGCTACATCTTGAAGAGAATGTGCATGGTCATTCCATTAGTGATGGTTGAAGAAACTGAGCCGGAAACGAATAGGACATGAGCGTAGGTTGCTGCTCTTTTTTTTCAGAGAATTTCATCCACAAAAAGACTGCTATGTTAATGTGAGATTATGAGCTGTCTTTAAAATAATGTTACATAAGTCGATCGATGGTAATTACAAGAACCTAGGCATAATGTATTCAGATATTGATATCAATTTTAGCTGGGTATTTATTCCTTGACTTCTAAATATTATTCGTCAACTTATTATGACTGCCTACTGAGTACTAAGGGGTGTTCACGGGCACCGCACACTGCTGCGTGCGGTGTGTGCGGTGCGTCCAGCAGGCGTGGGGGTAGGGGATGGGTAGGCGGTTCTGACGTCACGGCTGCGTGCGGTGGACGGTCCGCTGTGGCCAGTCCCGACCGGCCACAGCGATCGCTGTGTGCGGTGACGGAAGGCTGACGTAGGGACGCAGTGGGCGGAGCTTCGAGGCTGTGTGCGGTCCGACCGCACACAGGGCCCGAGAACAGCCCTCTGATAAAAGGTTCAAATGAATAAGGAAAATAAATTGTTGATAAAATGCCGTCTTTTTATTGAATTATAAACAATGAATAGGCCCGAAGGTGCCCACATGTATGCCAAGTTTCAGCGAAATCGCCCCAGTAATTACCTAGTTATTGAATTGGGAACAAAGTTACACCTCTTCTTTTTTGCTTTTTGCACATGCAGTGGGGGCCACTCACATAGGTCAAGAGTATCCGACCTTTGTTAGAAGGGATGCAGCTACCCTACAACAATTACCGCAAGACAATCGCCCTAACGGCTGCTGAGATATGAGCCTCTCAAAATCACTACTTTTGCAAAACAGCTTGAAAATGAACACCCTTGACTTTTCACGTGGCACGCAGTAGCGGCGGAACACCTTCCTGCCGACTTTTGGTCCTATTCTTTCCATGCAACGTCCATAGGGCTAATGATAAAATAGCAAAATCAAACGGTGCCCCGGTGCCCCCCCCCCCCCCCGCCCCATCGCCTATGGTGGCACTTGCCACGAGGGTCTCTGAAATGCATCAGGAGTAGTCAATTACGGGGTAGAAGGAATAGGACCAACCAACAAAAAAGACCGCAGGCTAATCGGTCCAGCGGTTGCTGAGATATTAGCCCGTCAAAAGTGTTACTGGCCGGGCCGGACTGGGCCGCTCAATACTGAGATTTTTTCGTTATATTGAAAAGACCTCGCTTCGCTCGCTGCGCCCTCTCGCTCGTAATAACACATATCGTGTTATTACGAGCATTGGTTATTATTGAATTAGATTATTAGCAACGTTAAGCTGATTCATATGCTTCATCTCCAAAATTCTACACACGGTTAGGGCGTTGTAGATTTCGATTGTATTTTCCGTCAAGGAAATCCCAAAATCAGAGGAACCGTTCTTTTTATGAAACAGATTGCTAGTTTTTTGGCTGATAATTGCCGAATGTGAGTTGTAGGTTTGTGGAATTGTAGTTTGTACATTCGGATTGTACTTTTTCCTTTATGAAACAGATTTGTACAATCGAAAGTACAAACCTACAAACTACAACTACAATTATACAATTCCAGGCTTTATGAAAAAGGACACTGATTTCATAACGACATGCTTTCCAGCAAGTGTAGGTAATGTACGGGGCATTCCACGTCAAATCAAACACCGAAATCCGTCATCCCCTTCGATTTTTCTGAAAATTTGTAGGCAGACTGGGCATGGTTCAAAACCGAGTTACGTATAATATTTTCGAAATTTGATAAAGTATCGCTGAGATATAGGTCATCGAATATAGCCAAAAATGCCACACATCAATTTTTTAAATGTCTATAACTCTGGTTCCTTTTCTGGTATCAAAATGATTTTGTTTGTAAAGCTTTCGACAAGGTTCCACATCAAAGATTATTAGTTTCATTACAGTGTCATGGCTTAGACGGTTTCCTCCTTAGATGGATAGAGACCTGGCTGGTAGGACGTAAGCAGCGAGTTGTTTTGAATGGACAACAGTCTGAGTGGGCGGAGGTTAAGAGTGGTGTACCACAAGGTACGGTTCTAGCCCCATTGCTCTTTATTATTTTTGTAAACTCTCTGGATAATAATTTAAGCAGTAGGCTTTGGAAATTTGCTGATGACATTAAGCTGGCAAAAGCAATTACATCAGACGAGGATATGAAAACATTACAATCAGATTTAAACATTCTTTTCAATTGGAGCAGAAAATGGCAGATGGAATTTAACGTAGAGAAATGCAAAGTTCTTAGCGTTGGGGTAAATGAAAATGATCGATATTATTTAAACGGCAGTCAACTGCAAAATGTTTTTGAAGAAAGAGATTTAGGTGTTTTAATCACAAATGATCTAAAATTCAGTCATCAATGTCAAGAATACCGTAAAAAGTCTCTGAAAATGTTGGGAGTAATATATAGAAACGTTAATTATAAAAGTAAAGACGTTATGAAAAAACTTTATTGTTCCCTTGTTCGTCCACATTTAGAGTATTGTGCACAGGCATGGTACTCGCCCTTTAAAAAAGACGCCAAGTCTCTAGAGCGTGTGCAGAGGAAGGCCACTAGGATGGTGCATGGTTTTCGCGGGATGACTTACAGAGAAAGGCTTGTCTCGTTAAATATGTTTTCACTCCATTACCGGAGAGTGAGGGGTGATTTGATTGAATTGTTCAAAATTTATAGAGGTCAGGCGCGGATCCAGGGGGGGGCATCTGGGGGCCGATGCCCCTAGCCTATCGAAAAAATGCCGCCCTCCGCCGCCTTCGGCGGCGGAGGGTGGCTTTTTTCGATAGGCGTTCGAGTGCATTTTACGGAAATGAGCAAAGTTCATTTCATAATAGTCTCTAGTAGCAACTCTGAATTGATATTAAACCCTCAGAGTATGTTACTTCTCTCCCTGAAGTCAGAGTGCCGCCCCTTAAGACGAAGTACCGCCCTTTACAATCACATTGCTGCTCTTTGGAGTAGAAGTGCCGCCCTCGGAATTCGTGATGCCGCCCTCGGAACTCGTGATGCCTCCCTCAGAAATGGTAGTGCCGCCCTCTGTACGCGTAGTGCCGCCCTCTGACCGCCCTCTGAAGTCATAGTGCCGCCCCCTGAGGTCATAGTGCCGCCCTTCGCATTCTTCTTGAAGCTCCCTGAAGTCATAGCGCCGCCCTCTGAAGTCATAGCTTGCATTTTGAAGTAGTATTGCCGCTCTCTAGTCTAAAGTAGTGTCACTCCCTGAGGTGGTAGTAACTAGTAGGTATCCCTCTGAATTCCTAAAGCCGCCCTCTGAAGCCATAGTTCCGCCCTTCGCAGTCATAGTGAAGCTCCTGGAAGTCACAGCGCCGCCCTCTTGGAGTTTTATATCATCATATCATCTCTAGAGTCATATTGCTGCCCTCTAAAGACACAGCAGGGCCTCGGCTAACATGGAAGGGGGAGGTGGCAATTGCTCCCGCAGGGGTGGCCGGTAAGTGGTAGCCTGCTATACCCAAGCCCGGGTGCGGATCTTAGCCAACTTCGCTCATTTTTCCCCTCTTATCCGGGCGCATAGCTCGTGAACCGTAATTGTTACAGCGTCACGGAAGAGTGCATTTGATAGAGCCTTGGAAGCTCCCGCTGCGTAGTCCTTAGATTCGAGCTCAGTTCAACAATTTGGGCCACAGAGAGCAAAAACCGCCAAAAAAGACGGATCTCGCAAAAGCATTTATTCCATTTTTTATGCATACCTACCTACTTAATCCACGTATGGTAGGCACAGTTTTTACCGCCATTGTGTCTCTCTTATCGAGAGGCGTTAAATTATCTATAGTTTGACCTAAATTCAGTTGCATGCTCTAACCGAAAAAGGTCATGCTGTACATAGACTGATCTGTGTTGTTGAACTGAAGGTATTACAAAATACATCGGCTTTCATCACTCTACCATGTCTTCTTTTAAAGTTATTGTCAAATCTTCTGATGACTTCGGTGACCTTTCTGGTGACCTTTACACTCACTAAAGGCTCCTGCACAGACCGGTAGGGGCCATGCTGGTCACTGAGAGGTCACACTGGTCATGGACATGGTCGGTCTCTAAGAGCTCCATGTCGTCGACCTCTGAGGACCCGACACAGGCTTCGGAGGCTCCAATCGGCCCCCGTAGATCCTATCTCCGGTCTTAGATCCTTGAGGGATCAAAATGGTCCACGAGAGCCCCACGTCAGCCTCAAGAGCCGATGTCGATCTTCTAGGGCTGTGCACTGGTTGAGGGCTGATACCCTAAGCTTTAGGAGGGCCCAACTCGGGTTATGAGTTCCTCTGAGTTAGCCTCTGATGGCTCTATGTCGCCCTCCGGGGTCTCAATCCGACCTCTATAAAGGCCCAATCATGCAGAAGTGCTGAATTCTGGCTGTGCTGTCGAGGCCCTCGATGTGGCCTCTGATGGCCCAGCGCCAGTCTATGAAAGACCCCGCGCTGGCTTCTGAGGGCCCAGCACCAGTCTCAGTTTTCAGAAGACAGAGGTCCCCACACTGGCCTCAGAGTTCCCAACGCTTGCCACAGAGGGCCCTACACCGACGAAAGAGGGTCCCAGGCCCACACTGGCCTAAGAAGTCCCAAATTGTCCTCACAGGGCCCTATATAGCCTCAGAAGGATTTACGCCGTTGGTCTTAGAAGGCTTGCGTGCTTGCTTCTTAATGCTACACGCCCCCCCACCCCCACGTTTGGCCTTTTAGAGTCCCCAAAGCGACTTCTGAGTGCCCCATGCTAGCCACCGAGGCCTCGTCCTAGGCCTTCGAGGGCCCTACGCTGGCCTCTAAGCCGCTCGGTAGAACATGGTAGGTATACTTATGTTTGGGCGAATTTGGTATACCGTTGCCTGTGCATGTTACATGCGGTATATACGGTGTATGTATGCTATGTGGTGTCATTGTCTGGTTTGCCCCTCTAGTCGAAATTCCTTAGCCATGAAGGCCCTGAGACACAGTGCCACCCTCTGAAATGTACGTAGCTTCCTCTGAAGTCGTAGCGACGTCCCTGAAGCCAGTGCCAGATTGCCCCCTTTCCGAGGGAGAGGGGCTTCCACCCCTTACGTTTCTTTTTCGCGACTGCTCCGGAGCCGTTTTCGATAGAGAGCTGAATCCTGGCCTACCTGAGCCCACATCACATCCAAACCAGACCTTATGAGACCTGACTCATTTTCAGGTTAGGTCAGGCCACTGACCAATGTATAAACCTCTAACGGTTATAAGTAAACCTCTGCACGGTCCAAAAAAGAAAAAACGTCACAACTTAGCAACGCCTCCAACACAGGCAAATTGTCTGAGGATGATGACACTTGCAGAAAGTAACAAGCTCCCGGGTACTCATACCTACTTTGTTTATCTGAGATTTTCGTGCAATTCATCCTGGGTCAGGTCATTCACGTGACCTCCCCCATTATAGGCCTATGGGGAAATAGGTACTGAACTTGCTATTTTTGCAACATATACGAGTAGGCATGCTAGAGAATCCGCCCGAAGACACATAGAAACGTGTTTTCATACGCTCTTCAAAGAAATCCGGGCCTTAATTTGGCATTTTAATTTTTTATTTTCTTTTGGGTCATCATCGTTTTTCGTTAATAAATTTTCGACCAAATTGAGTTTAAGTCGGGAAAGGCACCATTGTGATTGAAATGAGCCTCCAAATCGGCTAATATGCAACTTGACCTACGTAGTCCGAGCCGTGTCCTGAGGGGGCTTGACCTGATGACCTTTGGGTCAATCTTGATTGTGACCTTTTCCGAACAAAGAGCTTCTACAGTAGGTATTCGATGCGGCTTGAGAGAAATACGATTATACCTAAATTTTTGCTCTGTCTCCAATTTTTGCGAAGTTATTTGCCAAAAACCAAACCCCACTTTAACCCGCGCCCTGCTGGGGGGGGGTGTTTGAACACCCCCCCCCCTTGTGGTTTTTCGCGAATATCTCAAAAACGGCGGCGCGGAGCGCCGCCGTTTTTGGTACACCTTATCATGTATCAATTCTACACATGTTGTTAAAATTTTAGACCAAGGTCATTCAAGGTCAGGTCACCAGGTCACTTGAAGTGACCTCACCTCATAAAAAGTTTCAATGTCTGTCATAGCTACACCGAGTGACCGATCGCTTTGAAACTTTCAGCGATTGCTAAGAGTAATAGCATGTACAAAATGTATATCTCAGAATTTTGATATCGATGACCTAAGGTCAGGTCAATTTTGCGACCTCCCCATTATAAGTCAATGGGAGAAAATTGAAATGCGCCTCTTTTGGACGAAAGACATTATAAACACTCCCAAACACCGAATTACAAGTGGTTTAGACACACTGAACATGCAAATGGTGTCCGTGACCCTTGTTTATGCCCTGAGGTCATCTTAGGTCACGAATGGTATCTAACAGTTTTTCGCAAATAACTTTTGATAGAGGCATGCTAGAGCGATGAAAACGCCTTAGATGTGTTAAGCTCGACGATACGGATCGACTGATATGCAACATGACCCTTTCCGGTCAGGTCATGACCTTGACCTGAGGTCAAATTTTCAAGTTGACCTTTCAAGGTCAAGTTATAGTTCATTCGATGCGTCTTGACGAGAGGAACACGATGCCGGTAAAAGTAAGCTCGTACAAGGCTTGGGTCAAAAGTTATTGCAGAAAAACTGTTTCCGAAAAAAATCGGCTATTTTTGCAGTTTTTGCCCCCTGCAGGCAAAACCGTTGACGTTAGGTCAAATCTGAGAGAATTACTCAGAAAGGGCGTTAATAGGGCTATCGAATGCGCTTTTCCGCGGCGCTGTAGCTCTATTGGTTCCCGAGTTATGCGTTGGCTTCTTGGAAATTTTCGACATTCGACCTGAAAATCGGCGAAATTTTGCCTTCAATGACCTCTGGTGACCTGACCTTTGACCTGACCAAAAAATTGACCGAAGTGATTTCGTCATTATTTTTGACGCTCTTTCGAACGCCGCCTTCCGCGTATCGCTACGTGGCCCAGGAGCCGAGTTACAAGGGGGGGTGTTCAAACACCCCCCCCCCCAGCAGGGCGTGGAAATCCAGGACCCCCAGCCGGGCGCGGGTTAAGGTAATTGACCTGACCTCAGAGGTGACCAGTTGACCTGAGACCTTAATTTTGAATACCAATCGCTGCGTCTCGTGACGGCCGTCAAGGTCGTTTTTTCCGCTGGACTGGCACAGACCCTATGAATGCCGCCCCCCGTAGGCAGAAAATGTGCCGCCCCTGTGCTTGACTGCCCCCACCCTATCGAAATCCTAGATCCGCCCCTGATAGAGGTATTGATAAGCTAGATTTTAAGAGCTTATTCACGATAAGTTCGAACTCTACAAGAGGACATGGATGTAAATTGGTAAAGAAATTTTCAAAAACGCGTTTAAGGCAATCCTTTTTTACTAACCGCGTCATTGATATGTGGAATAGCTTACCTCCTTGGGTTATTGATAGTTCCTCCCTTAACAAATTCAAACATAACGTGGATTTGTATTTTACGGAGCGTGGTGCGGTCTTTGACACCATTGAAGACGTAGACAACTCTGATAGGTTTCGTTGTTAGGATACACTCATTGCATTCATTGTCATGTAAATCTTGTTCAGTGTGCATGAATGTGTACATCACTGTGTATTTCATCCTTGTAACCTTGTTGGGCTCCTGTAGCCTGTTGTTACATTGTAATATATGTTATGTTATGTTATGATATTAACAGGGTCTTGTAGGCAATTGATATGGCTTTGATTTTTAATTATAAAATTAACCCGCGCCCTGCTGGGGGGGGGGGGGTGTTTGAACACCCCTCCTTGTGGTTTTTCGCGAATATCTCAAAAACGGCGGCGCGGAGCGCCGCCGTTTTTGGTACACCTTATCATACATCAATTCTACACATGTTGTGAAAATTTCAGACCAAGGTCATTCAAGGTCAGGTCACCAGGTCACTTGAAGTGACCTCACCTCATAAAAACTTTCAATGTCTGTCATAGCTACACCGAGTGACCGATCGCTTTGAAACTTTCAGCGATTGCTAAGGGCAATAGCATGTACAAAATGTTTACCTCAGAATTTTGATATCGATGACCTAAGGTCAGGTCAATTTTGCGACCTCCCCATTATAAGACAATGGGAGAAAATTGAAATGCGCCTCTTTTGGACGAAAGACATTATAAACACTCCCAAACACCGAATTACAAGTGGTTTAGACACACTGAACATGAAAATGGTGTCCGTGACCCTTGTTTATGCCCTGAGGTCATCTTAGGTCACGAATGGTATCTAACAGTTTTTCGCAAATAACTTTTGATAGAGGCATGCTAGAGCGATGAAAACGCCTTAGATGTGTTCAGCTCGACGATACGGATCGACTGATATGCAACATGACCCTTTCCGGTCAGGTCATGACCTTGACCTGAGGTCAAATTTTCAAGTTGACCTTTCAAGGTCAAATTATAGTTCATTCGATGCGTCTTGACGAGAGGAACACGATGCCGGTAAAAGTAAGCTCGTACAAGGCTTGGGTCAAAAGTTATTGCAGAAAAACTTTCCGAAAAAATCGGCTATTTTTGCAGTTTTTGCCCCCTGCAGGCAAAACCGTTGACGTTAGGTCAAATCTGAGAGAATTACTCAGAAAGGGCGTTAATAGGGCTATCGAATGCGCTTTTCCGCGGCGCTGTAGCTCTATTGGTTCCCGAGTTATGCGTTGGCTTCTTGGAAATTTTCGACATTCGACCTGGAAATCGGCGAAATTTTGCCTTCAATGACCTCTGGTGACCTGACCTTTGACCTGACCAAAAAATTGACCTAAGTGATTTCGTCATCATTTTTGACGCTCTTTCGAACGCCGCCTTCCGCGTATCGCTACGTGGCCCAGGAGCCGAGTTACAAGGGGGGGGGTGTTCAAACACCCCCCAGCAGGGCGTGGAAATCCAGGACCCCCAGCCGAGCGCGGGTTAAATTGAAGTGACCTTGAAATGCATTTAACCTTGAATTAAAACAGAAAATTTTAAATAGCAAAAAACACGTCACCTTCGATTCGGGTAATTTTTACATATTATGTCCGTCACAATGTTCCTAACCATCTGTGAAAAAATTGGAGTGGGCCATTCATAACTCTCGCGGCAAACGCCGTTTTCATGCATCAACATCACGCAACCGCGCGTGACCTTGAAAGACAGAGTCAAGACATGCTTGCTTGTGTACACTTTCTGAAATGAATGATTGCTGATTAGTGATATCCCAAACTCTGCGAGAATGGAAATACATAGTCATCGTAGTCAAGCATTCAAGTTCCATAGTAAAAGTGTCTCAGGCAAACGGTATTTTGCGGTGAATTTTGAGCCGTGTGGAAATGCATCATGAAGCCAAAAATTCAACGAAAACATTATCACGCAACGATATCTTCACGTCTTTTTATCTTCACTATACGAAAGAATATACATTTTTGAGTATGAATGGGGAATTTCTAGTTAATCCAATAATAAATATGGCAGTTAGAGACCTGCTAAGAGTAACATGTCGCCGGCTGAGGCGGGATCGGCCGACGCGGGAAACGCAGCAATCACAATTTTGTGTTTACACGTTCATATTTCAATTGTTTACCAATCGATTTTCAAAACTCTTACACCATAAGATTGCCTGTACATTTCTTAGTCTTTCACAAAATTTGACGCGAATCGAACGTAATCAGCGGTAAGGAGCGCGATGTAAAGACGGAACCGTTCCGTTCCGTCCCGGCACAGTCTACAATTCAGGCGGCGGCTAGCGGTCGGCGCCGGCTGCCGAGTCGCCGCGTCGCCGCGGCGACAGGATGTTCACTTTACACCGCTATTACTAGACCAGTTGTGAACTGATTTTCTTCTTGCTTGCACGATGAGATGTGCAATTCAATTTTGGACAGGTAGCCATAATTAATTTCGCATTAATACTACGAGATATTGGCGAAAAACAGGAGGGGTGGGGCGAAAGTCACTCTTCCGCCTCCACTGCGCGTGCTAACATACGTTTGCATATGTGCCATTTTCTTCAAAACTTATGAATGGCCCACTCTAATTTTTTCACAGGTTGTTAAGAATATGGTAGGCAATAAAATATATGAAAATTAGCCAAATCGAAGGTGACGTGTTTTTTGCTATTTCAATTTTTGTGCTTAAGAACAGAGTTGAGCAAATTTCAAGGTCATATATTTAAGTAGGTGTAATTCTAAACAAATGCTTAAGAAATTACCTAAACAGTAAGGTTTATTTCATTCAAATCAAACAAGTACAACCAAAGTTATGGTCGTTCAAAAATATAAAGATGCAACATTTTGTAAAAATTCGATGCCCTTTATTTAGAAGACCTGTGGTCAGAATGTGCAAAAAACATCAATGTATAATGTTCGGAGCGACGCAGGAACTCGCTCACAAATTTATAATGAAATCGCTGATGGTAAGGTGCAAAACAGCCGATTTTTGTTCGATTTGACGTGGAATGCCCCGTACAGTACATTGTACAGTTGACTACAGAATCAGGGGCGGAGCTTCCTATACAGTTGGTGGGGCGGCTGCCCCACCAACTTGGTATTTTGCCCCACCAATAAGCGCTTTGCCCCACCAACTTTAGCTGATTTCTAAGACTTTGTTGCTTTGCAAATTTATCTTTTTCGCATTGAAGAGCTTTGAAATGTCTGTTTAATGCAAAATAATATGTCTGTAATGATAGGAATTGATTCAGTGTGGTATTTTATTCAACTTTATAATCGGACATTGTGGGCTTGACGACTTTTTGCCCCACCAACTTCCCTGGAAAAGCTCCACCTTTGTACAGAATGATGTTCCACTTTTCACAGAAGGCCAGTTGCCTGGATTGGTAGGCTGTGCCGCATCACACGGGCTGGGTGACGCAGTTTAGTGTTGTGACCCAACGCTCACCATAGATACGCTTAATTGCGAAGAAAGCGGAACAAGTTGGCGTTCCGGTCAACTCATAGTTTTTGAGGAGTGGAACATCATTCTATAATCAACCGCACATACAAATTTTCCGTTACAAAATATACAAAAGTAATAAATACCCAAATATCCGAATGACCTTGCATGTAATCCGGCTGATCAAAAATAAAAATATCACCGTTGTATTGTCACTCGCATTTTGTAGATTTCTTAGGCTGATTACCACTATTCATGACGTTTGTTTTCATTTTTCAGTTCACTTCCGCATCGTCATGCTGCGCACGGATCTCAAACCGTTTGATGATCCAATCGACGTGTACGTTCTGGTAAGTCCATTGGAAGAGTGATGCATGCATGCATGCGGATTGTTGTTGATAGTATACGATGATGGATCACCCCTATCTCCCCCAAAATCACCGTTATTCGACCCGACATAGGGTTACATTGGGTCACTAAAATGCTCTCAGTTTTGGTCAAAGGCGGTCGTTTGCTATGATTGAATTGGATCATAGCATAAAGCTGGTCACTCCACGTCAATGCTGACTGCTGCGGACCACATCCATGAGGATGGGTTTGGTGCAGCTTACAACCAATCTCTTCCACGACGCCGGCCCTGCACCCGATAGAAACAGCTTCGGGTCGCGCCTCTAGTCATGATACTTGCTCACTCATTTTGGTTCGGTTTATTGTGATAGCGTATCTTTGGCCATGAGACTGATTTTTCATTCAAATGAATAAGGCATGGTTAAAAATCATGTATAAATGTATTGTTTCCGGCATTGAGGGACGGAATTTTCATATTTCATGCAAGGTATGGGATGTTTTGATGGAATGATTAAAATGTAGAAACGTGACAGGGGAGTGGAAGCAGGCCACCGCCACGGGCCCTGCGTCGGATTCTCCGCCGCTCGGCCCGCCGGACGAATTGTGTACAAACGTCACTGGACGCTCAGTTCGCCTTATGCATTCACAACACAGGCGCGGCGGTCAGCCACTGTCTCATAGATCAGCGAGCTGAGTCATGGCTGCGCAGTAAAGCACAAGAGAGTGTATAGTGGCCCTCACCAGTTATTTGATTTAAACATTGCATTCGACGTGACGTAAGTACGCTTGTTGTGACGTAGACAGTGCGACGCGGCACGTGCTCATGGTAATCTGAAGGTGAACATGGGGATGGGTGCGGGGTGGGGATGCTCTCGGAGGGCCTGCGCTGAAGTTCACTGCATTGCATGACATGGGGCCACGCCCGGTGAATTAGGGAGCTGAGTGGAGTGACCGGGGTTTCCCGTCTACTACTCGCTGGCAGCCCTACTCGCCGGCAGCCTTACTCGTTGGTCTGCGGGGGCATAGTCAAATTAGAAACGTTACCAACGGTCCGAAATGCCAGTGGTGAACTCATTCGCAAAATGTTGATTGGAATGCAGCCTAAAGGGGCAGACTGCAGGTGACATGAAAACAAAACGTATGTATATTGCATAGACACCACAGACATCGCTTCATTTATGTATGTGCAGTGTACAGACGTCAAAGCTGGCGTCACAAAAGTACTCAAAAGTTGGTTCATCATGAATTGACTTTCGGATTGCTGATCTGGCGTGAATTCTCGCCTGGCCCCGACCACCCCGAGGAGTGGCCCGGTCAGCTGTTTGGCCGGAGCAGACGTCACGGCTCCGCCGAGTCCCGGGATCTCCGGGCCCGTTCCAGGAGCCCCGTAATCAGCCGGCCCGTGCAGACGGGGCTGAGCTGGCGCCGCGTGTGATCCAGATTAATCCGCCCCGCGCTGGCCACCTATACCGGCGCCACCCCTCACGTCGGCCTCAGTGAGCCAAATCGCCCCCGGAGATACAGGTGGACCGGACTGTACCGGTGCGAACTAGCAGCCGGGTCACGGGACTGGCCCGCATCTGCCTGCGTAAACATAAACAATTAATTGCATTGGTCCATTACTTCGATTTAAAGCCCTGAGTTATATTTTTGCCGACCATGCATGGGAACCCCTTTTCCTCTATCAGGGATTTACCAAATTGTTCCGCAACCCGTGCAGTTGTCAATCAGATCTTCTCCAAGCCTCGATATAGCACAAAGTGTAGTGGGGTCAGGTGAGGAACGATGAGCTGATGTCACGTGACGACATTCTCTTTATATGCTCAGAGGGTGACCTGATCTTGTCCTGATCATAAGCCTTCCCTCACCGACCCACGTATCCCAGTCTTTCTTGAAAATGACCATTTAGCGCAAATTTAACTCCTACACACCATGCTTTCATCTGACGTCACTTGACAATGAGAATATCACCTCCCGTTTTAGCTCTGAGCCCGTTTTGAGTCAATGCCCGGTTCCACGTCACCGTCTGCTCTGAGTAAGACCGTGACACGGTCGGTACCGGTCGCCGGCCGGTCAGGGCTTTCTGCGAGCGACTTTGGCGCCGCCGGCCAGGCCAGGCCTTCCCCAGCCCGCAGCAACAAACCGGCAGATGCAATCTGTCTGCCCAACCTGGCCTAGAGGCAGACGCGGCCGAGACGGCCGTCCCCTACCTCCACCATCCTCGGTCGGGCCAGGTCTGATGATCTGCATCTGCATTGCGCTTGTGATGGAAATTTGTGTACCGTAGGGTTAGCTATTGCTCTGACGGCACCCGGAGTAGTAATTCGTCAAACTGCATCAGTTGATATTGTCAGCGCGCTGCAATCCTTGTGAAACGGTACGAGAGGAGTATGAATAGAATACATATTTCACTCGGCCATGCATTATTTTCCTTGACCAAAGGACATGCATGTATACGAGCATTCTGCATCAGTTTAGCAATCAATAAATCGTATGTTTCATAACAATGTATTAAATTGAACCCCTAAATATCGTCCAATAAGTTTAGTGGTGAACATGTTATCGTGAGGTTCGTCTAGCTCCAACCGTTCATAAAAGAATAGTTGCCCAATTTGTCTGGTGCCCGATTAGCATGCTTTGAAAGGACATCTATAATGAGCTTATGCTCTTGCCCACTGAATAATGAATCTAAAACCATAAATAGCAGATAAGCTCCGGAGTGTATGGGATAAGCTCATGCCACTCGGACTGTGCCGATCTGTGGTAAAACTGGAAACGGCTGCCGGTGCGGTCGGGAGCAGGGAGTGAGTAGGACGCTCGCCCGGTGCTGGTCATGGGACTTTCCGCAGAGACAATGTGTAAGACCTGGGAGATGGAGAAAGAAGGGATTGGTGACCCGAGGAATGCCATCGTGAGGTGGCACCGAGGAACAACCGGTGCCCGTTATATAACTAACTGCTCTCATGCCTATTACTGGAAGCAAGGCTTTATGAAACCTGATATCAACCTATAGATAAGCGTATCACGTGACTGAAATTTCCTGCCAGATCTTGCAATGCTTTCCAAAAACGCTACAGTCTTTTTTTGTAATGTACGAGTCATGGATGAAGTATGAAAAACATGTTTCGCTGATAGCAAAAATAGCATTAGCATTAACCCGCGCCCCGGCCCCCGCAGGGGGGGGGGGCCGAAACGGCCTCCCTGTCCTTTTCCGTCGATATCTCCTAGACGGCTGGAGATATCGCCACCAAACTTTCAGGACGCCTCCGGGCATCAATTTTACACATTATGACCAAAAAGTGTTCTAGAGGCTATGATAGGATGGCCACAAATGACGTCAGAATGACGTCATGTTCTGCCATTTTCGACCGAAAAAAGACCTTCGCGAGAAGAGCTGTCAGGCCTACAGCTTTGAAGACACAGAAAAATGATCAGACGTTTAAGGTGTAGAATTGACAGGGCTACAAGACTGCTATCTCGGATTTTTAAAATTTATGAGTTTTGACCTCCAAAAATCAAAAATGCAATTTTCTGGATATATTAGCCAAAAAATCCAAAAAGTTTTTTGAGTTTCGAAAAAACCGGAATATATGTGATAGTACCTACCGTCTTATATCTACATACTAAATTTCAGATCGATATCTCGTTTTTTTTTGCCAAGTTATAGCAAAAAAAGTGTTCAAAAATGATGACGTCAAATTTTTAAACTCAATTTTTGGCAATTTTAGACCACGTAGGGCAAAACAAAGACCATCATTGGACTCCGCGTGACGAGCTGCATCGAATGAATACCCATTTTATGCAAAAAAATATCAACTTTGAAATTTGGCCTAATTTGACCTGACCTGGACCTGACCTTCACCAAAACGTGACCTAAGCTGGCCCCAAAGGCTGCCTGACCCACATTATCGCATTTGTCATGTAAAATGGACCATAAAACATGTATCACACGACACTTTCATATTGTGACCCCCAGTGACCTGACCTCTGTGACTTGACCTGGTATCAGTGACCTCAGATAGAGAAGTATGTGTTTGACGAACAATGTACTATCGACGGTTTTCAATAACTTACCAATTTACTCGATTTCACAACACATTTCTTGAAATGCCTGTGAACGGTGAAAATCTGACCTTTGACCTGACCTGTGACCTCATCGGTTTGACCTAGGTCAATGAAATTTGGTCACAAGGTAGTCCCCGGGTGGGGCTATCGAACACCGTTTGAATTTTGAAAATCGGCCGGTAAATTTCCGAGATCTTAGGGGACCGAAGCCCGAAACGGCCCCCTCCCCTTACGGGTGGTAGGGTCCGCCGATCCTACGGGGCGCGGGTTATTCCATCAACTTTTGGAGCATTGAGTTATGTGTGCATTGTTTTGCTTGACAGGACAGTGATGGATACGTTATGAGACGATGGCCCTCGCAGTCGTCCAACAACGGTAAGTCGGCCCTTTAGGTCACGCCTTGTAGCTTCTTAAATCTTACCATCAGTTTTCGGGTATAGTCGACTATACAGAATGATGTTCCACTTTTCACAGGCAATTATTTGCCTGGAGTGGTAGGCTGTGCCGCATCACACGGGCTGAGTTCACAAATTACAGCTTTGTCCCAATGCTCACAATCGACACGCTTAATTCCGTGATGAACCGCACAACTTAGCGCTCCGGTCAACTGATAGCTTCTGAGGAGTGGAACATCATTCTGTCTGTAGTCGACTATACATGAGTTGAACGTATCTAAATGCATTGACCGTGGATGTCTGTGTGGCTCGTCTGCCAAGTTCAAAGCTAGTCGCGACTAACATGCCTAATACGAGCCAGCGGTCCAATCGTCTTTGTAAAGCAGCACGACCTGCTGAAAAGTGATAGGGGAGATCCGTGTAAGACGCCCAGGGTCGGTAAGAGGCCCCATCGCTTTTTTTACCAAACCAATAATGTTATTTATTTTTTAATGTTCTTGTAAAGCAGAAGCCCTCTTGAAACAACAACTCACGAAACCTGAGGTATCAGGTGCGTCGCAGCGACTTTTGGTAAGCCTGTTTCTGTTTTTGCCCCTTTACTTGCTAGATATATGCATCTTTATCACCCTTATATATCTGAAAAAACAATGACTATCAAATGCAATCTTATCTCATCGAAATTGTCACATGTTAGCTTCAGAATAGACCATGTTCTGTTGCGCTGCAAATGTCTCATAAACCATAAATATTGTGACGTTAAAACACTGCATTTTTTTAAGAGGCCCTCCCTTCGAGGATTATAAAACGCCCCCCCCCCCGATAAAAACGCCCCCGATGCTAAAACGCCTGCACCTGCGGCAGGCGTGGCATTCTTTTTTCAAGGAGTTTGTTTTTGTTTCTTTTTTTCTGTTTCTTTTTCTAGAGGTAATAGGTACAATTTTCGTTGGTCATCAGCGTTTGGTTGTGCTAGTTTTCGCATTTCGTTCGAGCGCTTTGGAAGTGTTATTGGTTTCGATAACACCGTATTTGCTTAGCTTTTCGAAATAAAAGGCCTTGCAGCTGTGTTCGCAAAACGTCTTTTACAAGTCGACTTGCCTTGTTAAACGCCCGAGGGGGGGGGGGGGCGTCTTACCATACCCATAGTGTAAGAGGCCCTTTTGCAACTTTTTCCAAAATGTTAAAGTTTACGGTTTGTGTACCCCCTAGATTCATTTTGAATGCAAATATGTATGGGAAAATGATGCATGCTCACAGCGCATGCACACGTTAGCTCTTAAATATTATCAGTTGTCTAAAAATAGCAACTGAGCTTAAGGGGGGGCCTCCTGCACCACTCTCCCCTAATTTTCCCTAGTCATCAAACCACTCTGCAGTCTGCCTCGGTGATATCTAGCCTCATGCATGTCACTTTACAAATAAAATATAACGGTGACATATCAATGACACCAAGCGAACGCCGTTGGTTGACCTTTAGTGCATCCTCACTGTCTCACTGACCCCCGTGCCCCTCCGTGCAGGGGTGGTGGCTCTCAGCTTCCAGCTGCCGGGCATCGGAAAGGGAGGGTGGTGGAAGATCCGCGTCAGCGTCCGAGGACAGATCGAGGAGAAGTTCATGAGGATGACCAAGATGCGCACCCAGCAGTGGGAGGTCGGTAAAGGACACGTACTCGTACATGGGTGTTTTATTCAAAATATTCAAAACATTATTTTATTTTATTTTATTTTATTTTAAACGTTTATAGGAAATAATATTTAAACTGGTGCACATTTTATAGCATTTTCAATCAGTTCTTTTTACACACAAATCTGGTGTAAAAATTGAAAACGTCATGGCGCTAAAGTTACGTAACGCAAAAATTGTTTCCTGCTATCAAGGCCATCTGTAGACCTGCTATCCCCTCGGGCTTCGTGTTTTTCTTCGTAGTCGTGCCCCCGGCATAATGTGCCCAGTGCCGCACCCATCACCTGAGCTTGTCCTGATAATCGCCGTGGTCCCGGCACCGACATGTCGCCTTCAGTGCCGCGGTGAGGGAGCGGCCATCGGGCCCGCTCTGGTATTTATCGGTCAGAGGGTGTGAGGGGCCACCGGTCGGGGACACTCATAGGCAGGGCGTCCGCCGAGGGTTGCCCCATCTCCCCAAGGTCGAGCGCTCCAGGCGCAGGGGCAGTGATCCAGGGGCCGCACAGGGCACACGGGGTGCTCAGGTGTGTCTGTGTTGTGTTTGTATGGACAGTTATGTATGTATGAAAGGGAGACGGAGAGGAATGCATATTGCATCCGTTTTAATGAGGTCCCTGCCCATTGTCATGGTAAATTATTGTTTGGCCAAGTGCCAACGTCAGCACAAGGAGAAAAACAACTGCCCCAGCTCAGTTCTTCGGAAGCTGGCTTATCGGCTGCTCAAGTACCTGATGAAAATGTCCACAGAAGTTGCATCGCTCCCCAACTGCTAACATATGGGTATTCCCAGTGTCCTGACCGCCGGCTCATGTCATGGACTTTTACGTGATGATATGGCATAGTTGGCTCAGCATCCATGAATGTTCTAGTGGAGTGAGGGCTTCCACTTCATGTCTAGCCGTCCACACACTGTTTTGCTGCCAGTCCCGCCTACTGACCTGCCCTGTCCGCAGACGTTTGTGTGGACGCCCACATACTTCCTGCTCTCGGACGATAACATCACGGGCGACTTCTCCGCCGGCTATACCAACGACAAGAGTGTGCGCGGTAACGCCACACTGGAGCTGTGGGCCCGGCCCGGCCAGCCGGCCACCGAGGCCGAGCGAGAGTTCAAACTGGTCGACACCCAGCGCGTCGTCAGGGTCAGTGGCGCCCCGGGGGCCGAGCGCGCAGGGGTCAGGTCATCGATCTATCTCAAGTGACATTATCTTATGAATGTATAAAAAGCCTCTTTCAGCAATCCTAGAATTGCATAAAAGTGGACCTTTATGCATCAAAAGGCCACTAAAAGTGCGTAAAAGTAATCTTTTATCTTTGGATTGCATAATTGGTTCATTGATTGGCCGCACTAATAAAACCTTTTCTCGAAACGATTGTTCGGAGGTTACATTCACTTCTGAGTATCAACCGATCTACATAAAAAACTTTGCCATTTCTTCTTTCTCATGAATGAGCTGCTCTCCGTCTCTGTCCACAGTTCTACGGCGGGGCGTCCTTCTCGTTCCCGATGACCTCTCTGAACGGAGCCATCACCCGACTGGACGGCGCCGAGGTCAAAGTCGTCGTCAAGGTCAGCTGATAGTGGTTGAAGCAATTAACAGTAGTCATAGGTAACAATGCATTTGTATCCATATGCCTACCTTATTTTGTATTATATTAGGTATATTCAATTGGGCAAAAGCTAGCGCCAATAGCTTCAACTACATAGCGACGTTATGCCTAAACCCATGCTTCCATTTGCAATCAACTGATATCGGTTGCATCGTTTTCAGGTAAACGACTACTGGCTAAACATCACCCAAGTCGGTTTCTGCAACTCGAAGCTCATCAACTCGTCGATCTCCGTCCAGTTTTTGGGCGTCGCGCCGCAGCAGTACAAACCAGGGATGCCCTTTCATGGACAGGTAATGACAACACAATAGGTAATGAATTGGCCGATGCAAGTTACAGCTAACAAATAACAATTCGACTAAATAGCATTGCTAGTGTCATGTTCAAAAGTTCGACTAGCATTACTGTAATATCATGTTCAAATGAGTTTCAGATGATAATGATCATTTGCGCCATGCCACTCTTTGTCTCCTGTCCTGCCACCGGCACCTCTGTTTCTCACTCTCCTGCCACGACGTCGTCGTTTCTCTCCCGCCATGTCATCCCTCCCGCTGTCCTTTGCAGGTGCTGGTGACGTACCACGACCAGGCGCCGCTGACCCCTGACCAGCTGCGCGAGTCGGCGCTCGAGATCCGCTCCTCGGGAGACTCTGCGGGCGTGATCCGCGTGCCCAGTGAGGCCGAGGTGCGCCAGCAGACCCTGTGGAGGAACGGTACCTTCTGGCGGCCGGACGGGGACGCCGAGCGGCCGCTGCTGGAGGCCGAGCGACGCTACCTGGAGACTCTGACCGAGCAGTACCTGCAGCAGCACCGCTGGTCAGAGTACCGCGCCACCGGCCTCTACCGCTTCCAGCTGGACACGCCGCCGCGCGGCGGCACACTCCAGCTGACGGCCACCTACAGCGGCGCGGACGGCGTGACCGCCTCAGCGGGCCTGCAGCTGCAGCCGTACCACTCGACCACCCGCAGCGTGCTCTCCGTGGAGACCTCCAACCGGCGCACCGACATCGGAGAGTACGCCGTCTTCCACGTGCGCTCCAACTTCCCCATGAGCTACTTCTACCTGCTGGTGAGTGCGCCCGGCCTTGCCGAACTGAAATAAACATTGGGGGGCCACTGTGCCTAGTGATCCAGTTGTGCGTTCTACAAGAGACTGTGGACATATTTACATTTAGGTTATACGGGTAGGTCACTGAAACGTATGGAGCTCAATAATTTTTTTCATGCTTCTGGTCTTTCCTACTTCACTGAAAAACAAAGCGTTTTTATTGGAAGTTTTTTTTTCGATTTGGATGATAAACAGCGTTCTGCGGGCTGCCTAAGTCCATAATTACTGAATACATGAGTGCAATAGAATTGTCCCAGCTAGGCGTCAGCTACTGGGGCATTCCACGTCAAATCAAACACCGAAATCCGTCATCTCCTTCGATTTTTCTGAAAATTTGTAGGCAGACTGGGCATGGTTCAAAACTGAGTTACGTATAATATTTTCGAAATTTGATAAAGTATCGCTGAGATATAGGTCATCGAATATAGCCAAAAATGCCACACATCAATTTTTTAAATGTCTATAACTCTGGTTCATTTTCTGGTATCAAAATGATATTAACAGGGTCTTGTAGGCAATTGATAAGGCTTTGATTTTTAATTATAAAATTAAATTGAAGTGACCTTGAAGTGCATTTGACCTTGAATTAAAACAGAAAAATTTAAATAGCAAAAAACACGTCACCTTCGATTCGGGTAATTTTTACATATTATGTCCGTCACAATGTTCCTAACCATCTGTGAAAAAAATTGGAGTGGGCCATTCATAACTCTCGCGGCAAACGCCGTTTTCATGCATCAACATCACGCAACCGCGCGTGACCTTGAAAGATAGAGTCAAAACATGCTTGCTTGTGTACACTTTCTGAAATGAATGATTGCTGATTAGTGATATCCCAAACTCTGCGAGAATGGAAATACATAGTCATCGTAGTCAAGCATTCAAGATCCATAGTAAAAGTGTCTCAGGCAAACGGTATTTTGCGGTGAATTTTGAGCCGTGTGGAAATGCATCATGAAGCCAAAAATTCAACGAAAACATTATCACGCAACGATATCTTCACGTCTTTTTATCTTCACAATTCGAAAGAATATACATTTTTGAGTATGTATGGGGCATTTCTAGTTAATCCAATAATAAATATGGCAGTTAGAGACCTGCTAAGAGTAACATGTCGCCGGCTGAGGCGGGATCGGCCGACGCGGGAAACGCAGCAATCACAATTTTGTGTTTACACGTTCATATTTCAATTTTTTTCCAACTGATTTAAAAATTCTAACACCATAAGATTGCCTGTACATTTCTTAGTCTTCTCACTAAATTTGACGCGAATCGAACGTAATCAGCGGTAAGGAGCGCGATGTAAAGACGGAACCGTTCCGTTCCGTCCCGGCACAGTCTACAATTCAGGCGGCGGCAAGCGGTCGGCGCCGGCTGCCGAGTCGCCGCGTCGCCGCGGCGACAGGATGTTCACTTTACACCGCTATTACTAGACCAGTTGTGAACCGATTTTCTTCTTGCTTGCACGATGAGATGTGCAATTCAATTTTGGACAGGTAGCTATAATTAATTTCGCATTAATACTATGAGATATTGGCGAAAAACAGGAGGTGTGGGGCGAAATTCACTCTTCCCCCTCCACTGCGCGTGCTAACATACGTTTGTATAGGTGCCATTTTCTTCAAAACTTATGAATGGCCCACTCTAATTTTTTCACAGGTTGTTAAGAATATGGTAGGCAATAAAATATATGAAAATTAGCCAAATCGAAGGTGACGTGTTTTTTGCTATTTCAATTTTTGTGGTTAAGAACAGAGTTAAGCAAATTTCAAGGTCATATATTTAAGTAGGTGCAATTCTAAACAAATGCTTAAGAAATTAACTAAACAGTAAGGTTTATTTCATACAAATCAAAAAAGTACAACCAAAGTTATGGTCGTTCAAAAATATAAAGATGCAACATTTTGTAAAATTTCGATGCCCTATATTTAGAAGACCTGTGGTCAGAATTTGCAAAAAACATCAATGTAATGTTCGGGGAGACACAGGAACTCGCTCACAAATTTATAATGAAATCGCTGATGGTAAGGTGCAAAACAGCCGATTTTTGTTCGATTTGACGTGGAATGCCCCTACTTTATTCCTTGAATGACACTGTCATTATTCATTTGAAAATTGAATCAGCAAATCGTTTACAAAATTTATTTGGTATTTCGTGGTCTCGCCATCGCCGGTGTCATCCGTCACCGTGGCATATGGTTCACATGTTTACACCATTGTTTACTATGCAGATGACCAGCCCAGTGTTGAGTTTATGTACACGGTGGTTGGGGTATCCATTGCACCTGTCTACAAACACACCGTGCCAGTCATACACCTGGGCCTCGTTTCATAAAACTCTGCCGTAACTTACACCTTTCCGTAATTCACACCCTTTCAAACTACGGAGCGCAAATGAAGCCGTTTCACAAAGCCACAACTGGGCCTCGTTTCATAAAACTCTGCCGTAACTTACACCTTTCCGTAATTCACACCCTTTCAAACTACGGAGCGCAAATGAAGCCGTTTCACAAAGCCACAACTGGAATTGTTTACACCTCCGTAACGAAGCACATTTGCGTAGTTACCGTAATTTATCAAGCGTCCTACAAATTACAATTTCATGTCAACACTTATTTTTTTACGAGAAATTATAAAGCAATTATGTTGAATTTAAATCTTAAAAATTATTTATGAAAAAACAAAATTGATATTGATGACCATCTTTTATTAAAACAATATATTAAAAACAGCAGAAAGCCAGCTAAGCAGAAGTGCCTAACTACGAAAGTGGCGCGGCGCGGCGAATAAACAAAATTCCGATAGTGGCCACAAAAAGCGACTGGTACAGAAGATTTGCAGTTTGTTTTTCTCATTTTGGCTGTTCTTTCTTCCTCACCGGGCTCAACATTATAAAATATATTAAAAATTAGCTTCGAATCTTCGCATTAATTCAAAATCACGCAACATTTTTGTGCGTAGTTTACACCACTGATATCAAGAGCTTGATAAAATATTTGGCGTCAATTACGTCGTTTTATGAAACCCAAATGGCGTCGATTGGTCCGGAATCGAGCATTTGCCGTAAACGATGCTCCGTAATTTCGATGGCGTGAATTACTCCGGTCTTCGGCTTTGTGAAACCGAATTGGCATCAAATACGCCAAATCTGGCATAATTGACGGAAAGCCGTAAATTATTCCTTTTATGAAACGAGGCCCTGGAATTGTTTACACCTCCGTAACGAAGCACATTTGCGTAGTTACCGTAATTCATCAAGCGTCCTACAAATTACAATTTCATGTCAACACTTATTTTTTTACGAGAAATTATAAAGCAATTATGTTGAATTTAAATCTTAAAAATTATTTATGAAAAAACAAAATTGATATTGATGACCATCTTTTATTAAAACAATATATTAAAAACAGCAGAAAGCCAGCTAAGCAGAAGTGCCTAACTACGAAAGTGGCGCGGCGCGGCGAATAAACAAAATTCCGATAGTGGCCACAAAAAGCGACTGGTACAGAAGATTTGCAGTTTGTTTTTCTCATTTTGGCTGTTCTTTCTTCCTCACCGGGCTCAACATTATAAAATATATTAAAAATTAGCTTCGAATCTTCGCATTAATTCAAAATCACGCAACATTTTTGTGCGTAGTTTACACCACTGATATCAAGAGCTTGATAAAATATTTGGCGTCAATTACGTCGTTTTATGAAACCCAAATGGCCAGGCCCATGTCGTCCCCTATCTCCCTGTGTGTCCAAGTGCACAGATGACGTCACACGAAGGGGCGGAGTCGGGGGCGGAGCCTGGCGCAACGGCCGCCATATTTGAATTTGTTTTATTAGAATGTATTCTATATTTTGGGTTTCCAGTCAATTGTTATCGATAGTTTTATGAACGGTTAGCTGTAATATTAGTGATTTATCAAGAAAAAACACATATTCTGCTTGCAATTTCGATTTAAGTACGACCCGCGCCTAGATTCGAACGCACGATCTTTGGATTACGGCGCAAGCATCCTAACCACTACACTACCGCGGCGGCGTGGCGGCCGGCGAAAGGGAGGCTGCGGAGGCATGGGGGCTTTTTTTACGCATTTTTGGAAAAACTAATGGGTTTAGTGAAAAACAATTCTTAGATAATTCGAAGAAAAATGTCTCGGCTTTCCGATGATGCACTTAGTTTTGTGCTAGCTTTAGCAGAGGTTGTTCTACAGCGCTTCAAAAATCGCCCATTTGCATAGGACTTAAACGGGACTTCAAGACTTGCCCCCAGATGACGTCACGAGCTGACGTCACGATCAGGTAGAGTCGCCGGACGACCCTACCTGGTATATAGGGCCTTGCAAATGGCGTCGATTGGTCCGGAATCGAGCATTTGCCGTAAACGATGCTCCGTAATTTCGATGGCGTGAATTACTCCGGTCTTCGGCTTTGTGAAACCGAATTGGCATCAAATACGCCAAATCTGGCATAATTGACGGAAAGCCGTAAATTATTCCTTTTATGAAACGAGGCCCTGGTAGCTGTTTACTTTGACGCCCCACGTGCTCACTGCTCAGCCGAAGCGCCCCGCCGCCGCCCGGCCACCCGGCCTGCCCTGACCTGTGAGGGGAGGGGGCCGATTTCAAGGTCACCTCAATGTCAGGACACAGCACTGACGCTGGAGGTCAGCGGGGCTAATGGAACGGACAGGTTTGTAAATGGGACAGTCCTAACGACCCCGGAAAACGGAGATACGGAATTTCTACGCAGGTGCGTTATTTATCAATTTCACACTCAGCTTGTTTGTTATGCTAGTCTCTGAGATCCATAACAGTCTTTTACTCTCAACTATTCTTGAAAAATGTTATATGCATACTTCTATCCAATCTCTTCTCGGTTTTTGCTTTCTCCGTATTATCAATTATCTTCCCGGGGCTGCGGGCTGTGACAACACAGCGTACAAGTTAGGGCATGGTAATTGGCCATGCTAGGCCAGTTGATATAGGTAATATTTCCGACTCCGTCGATAAACAATAAACATTGAAGCTAGAAAACTTGTAAAAAAAAAAAAAACAAGGTAATGGCTGATCGATACGAAGCAGAACTCGACGACGGGGACAAGTGGTGACCCTCCCCGCCGTTTGACCTGATGCTGACCGTCTTCACCTTTTACCCGGGTAGCGACCGTGCCTATCGGCCAGAAAGTGACCGTCCCCACCCTTTGCCCAGGTAGTGAGCAAGAACCTGGTGATCCACGGGGACCGCGTCCCTGTGCGGGACTCGGGCGGGCCGACCGTCACCACCACCTCCGTGCCCGTGTCGGCCGAGATGGCCCCCAGCTTCCGACTGGTCGTCTATCACGTGACCGACGCCGGAGAGGTGGTCACCGACTCGGTCCAGGTGCCCGTGGAGGGCATCAACCGCGGCAGGGTGAGTGCATCACGTGACGTCAGCAGGGGTAGGATGGATTGGGCCACGTGATATCAACAGCGTCGGGATGGGGTTGGGGGTCATGTGACCTCCATAGGGGCAGGGTGA
Organism: Amphibalanus amphitrite; assembly: GCF_019059575.1. Lineage (NCBI taxonomy): Eukaryota > Metazoa > Arthropoda > Thecostraca > Balanomorpha > Balanidae > Amphibalanus > Amphibalanus amphitrite. The sequence goes on from NW_024882900.1 coordinate 82,509, forward strand.
ATGATCATGTGACCTCCGCAAGATCTGCAGAGTGAGTAGTGAGGTGACATTAGTCGGGGATGGGTGAATAGTCAAGTGACATCAACCGGGGGGAAGAGGGGGGGGGTGAGAAGTCTTGTGACCTTCACGGGGTCGGGGTGAGTGGTCAGCTGACGCTGATGGGTAAAAAGTAAACAGCCGCTTCTTGTCTTTATGCTCTTCAACCGGGACAGCGACACAGCCTGCCCTATCAATATCTGAGGCCCTTGCCAGGTGTATGGTCACGTTGCACTTTACCCTTATTTGATGTGTCCGCTGGTGGCCCTACGATGTATACCAATGAAGAGAAGTGCAGACAACTTCGCAGTTAGTTCATGTGTTACTGACATCGGCCCGCGACTTAATCCCTGTTCATTGGTGTTACGCCTCACTGTAAACACTACAATTTGCAGATCATTCAGGTACGGTGTTTGTAGCGGTCATGACGCGGCATTTCTATTGCTCCAATGATCAGCTTCTTTATATTCGTCATTAGCAAAGTGTAAGTGGGACTTTCCAGAGCTATTCAAAAGAAACAATCCATCATTTGTTAATCTTAACTGCATCCGTAAAGACTCACCTATAATAAAGGTCACCTCTCATGTCCGATCTGGCAAGGATGAATCGGTCCATCCAGTCGACCTGTGACATGCCTACTCATTCTGCCTTGCCTTTGGCCGGCCTCTTAGAAAGGTCTTTAGCCCGCCCCATTAACGAGTAGCCAGTTCCCCCCCCCCCAAAAAAAAAAAAAACCCTTAGCCCTCAGAGCCACCGATCTGCCCGTCCGTACGTTTCGCTGAACCAATGCCTCTGTGGTCCATAAGCCAGCCTAACGCGTACGCGTCCCTGCCCCAACTCGCGTCCGGCTCCCCAGACGAAGCTGGTGCTGAACCAGCACAAGGACCACTCGAAGAACACGGTGGAGCTGGGCATGTGGAGCACTCCGGGCGCCACCTTCTGTACCAACTCGATGAGGGGCTACCTGTACAGCGTGCAGGCGGAGCACGAGCTGAGCCGCGCCTCGGTGCTCGCCAGCCTGCACTCGTTCGAGAACACGCCCAGGTCAGTGGAGCACACCCGTAGTCAGTGGAGCACACCCAGTTGAGATGGAGCACGCTGTCAAACGTGCAGGGTTGTGCTTGACTCATGAGTCGAGTCAGAAATTTGACTCAACTCTGACTCAAATGAGTCAGATTTGAGTCGAGTCGGATGAATTGTTGAGCTGTTGAGTTAAGTCAGAGTTGAGTCGGACAAAAATATTAAGGCGTTGAGTCAGAGTTGAGTCAGTAAAATAACTTTTGACATTGAGTTGAGTCAAACATTTAGGAACATGAGTCAGCTGACTCAACTTTCTAGAAGCAATATATTTTCATTCCCCCCCCCCGTTTAACAACTTAGCCCTGGCCCTGCTGCCGGATTTTTTTTTTCATCCCCCCCCCCCCCCGCTCAACAACTTTTTTATCTGAGTCAATTTTGAGTCAACTCACTTGACTCAACAAAAATTTGAGTCAAGTTTGAGTCGACCCAGTAAACATGACGACGTCGGCCCGACGTCGGGCCGAGGCTCGGGCCGACGTCGGCCCAACGTCGGTTCAACCTCGGCCCGACATCGGCTGGACATCGGATATGCCCGCATGTTCCGACGTCCAGCCGAAGTCCAGCCGACGTCGAGCCGACGTCGGGCCGAGATCGTTTGCCGAGGTTGACGAGATCGTTTGTCGTTGGACCGACGGGGGCCGACGTCGGCATGTTTATTGGGACAACGCGCCAAAAATATCAACCGGCGGCGGGATTCGAGCCCCCCAGTCGCCGACGTTGGCATGTTTACTGGGACAACACGCCAAAAGCATCGGCCGGCGTTGGGATTCGAACCCCGTGCCATTCAAACGCAAGGCTAGTGCGCTAACCACTACACCACTCAGCCAGCTAACTAATCCGGTTTGTTTTGTTGGGTTATGCCCTTTCGGTCTGACAAGACCATTTCGGAGCCGGAAGGATCATAGGATGGAGACATTGGTCTTCTTGGCGAGCACCCTGGGTCCAGTTCATATAGAGTCCCTGGTCCCATTGCTGTTACGTGACACTTATTGGAAAGGGCGACCCCACAATGGATTGATATAGCCACTCTTACACACCTGCACCAACGTTTCCCAAAGTGTCCCTTTGATAATTAAGTGGCACTTTGGCAAAGTGACACTTGCCGACTGGCCTTTCTATATGAACTGGGACCGGCCCTGGTGAGTTGCCGGGGCTGAGCCTGACCAAAGGATAGGCCGAGCAGCCCCCAAGCACTCCTCACCGCACCCGGCACGGGCGAGCTCGGCTTACGGGTAATCCGAAATGGGATAAAGTTTCCCGTCCAGTCCGGATCAGGGGGTTGCGGCGTGGAGGAAGATTTGAGTTTCCTGAGGATATTTTGAAAACAGAGGCTCTTTATGAAACATGAAACATGTATTTTAAATTATTTTAACGGTCAAAACAGCGGCCGATGTCGTCCCGACGTCGGCCCGACGTCGGCTGGACCTCAGCAATTGATCTCGGTCCGACGTCGGCCCGACGTCGGCTGGACCTCGGCTGGACGTCGGAACATGCGGGCATATCCGACATCCAGCCGACGTCGTGCCGAGGTTGGACCGACGTCGGGCCGACGTCGGCATGCCGGTGCCGAGTTGCCGACGTCACCCCGACGTCGGCCGACGTCGGGCCGACGTCGGCATGTTTACTGGGGACTAATATTTTCATTGAGCCGCTTGAGTCATGAGTCGAGTCAAAGGAAAAAATCAGCTCCTTGTTTGAGTCAGAGTTGAGTCAGGGCTTTCTGAAGTTGAATGATGAGTCGAGTCGGCAAATATTTTTGAGTCGAGCACAACCCTGCTGTCAAACGTGATCTTCAAAGTACCATGTTTGTGTCATGAAAAACATTTCTTCGAGAGCTTAAGTCTTACCACTGAAAGGTACCTACCCTGAAAGAAATTTATGTTTAAACTTTGAAGTGAGGTACTTCACTCTGCTTAATTTGTAAGTTCAGCTTGTGGTCGACACGCTATGGTTTTTCGTATGAAGGAAGGATTTGTTAAGCCACATTTATGGCTTGTTTACCAAAGTTCCCCCTGCATCCTTCGTCCGGAGTTGTTTTTCGGGCCGTGTATTGTTTTCGCCGACCAATCGCCATGGTCCACGAGCTGTCTTATGTCTAGTGTGCAACGTGCATGTTCCACCACCTGTGCCCCTCCCCTGCCCGGAGCGGTCGACTGAGCTGTTTCCTGAGCTGTCTCTCACCATCCCCGCCCCTCCCCTGCTGCCCAGAGCCGTCCACCGAGCTGTCTGGCGCTGGCGGGACGGCAGTCGGCCCGTCAGCTCTGAGTATTACGTCACACCCGACTACGGCATCGACGCCAACTCGTCGTTCGCACTCGCCGGACTGGTGGTCTTCACCGACGCACGGGTCGAGTCGGTGCCGGGCACAGGTCAGTGGTGGGTCAGGGAGGTCATCTGAGGGTCACGGGGGTCAGTTGGGATCACACAAGTCAGTAGAGGGGCGCACAGGTCAGCTGGGGGTCACTAGTCACAGAGGTCGGTGGAGAATCGCGCACAGGTCAATGTAAGGCTACATTTATAAGTCAATGGAGAGTCACTCAAGTCAGGGCATATCTGGGGTTAGTGTGCCCGGCTACAGGGTTCAGAGTATCTCAAAGTACAATATTGGTTCGGAGAAGGGACGAGAGGTGGCGAACACATGTCAGGGGCACATGAAAGGACGGGAGCATAAGCGATGGGTAAAACCATAAATATGCTAAAACTGTCTCTCCCGAGAATGTAATAACCTCTGTTCTGTTCCCCACGGGACTGTCTCTAAGGCGATGCCCGCTGTCTCTCCCGAATATATCAATATCCCGATATCCATATTATAACCTCTGCTCTGTCCCCCAGGGGACTGTTTGACTGAGGAGGCCCGCTGTCTCTCCCGCGGATGCTATAACCTCTGTTCTGTCCCCCAGAGGACTGTTTCGAGGGGGAGGCCCGTTGCCTCTCCCGGGGATGCTATAACGTCACCCGCCGCTGCGACGGAGTCAGCGACTGCGGCGACCACTCGGACGAAATCGGCTGTGAGTGCACCGAATCGACAGTCTGGTTTTACCAAAGCATTTACGATGGCATAGAGCCAACGAATTGCAGAGAAAGATTACCTTAGTTTGTAGATATGACACTATTAAAATGTGTGATATCTTTTGGCCTGGTAAATCTTCCTCGGACAACTAACGACGAACTTCATTGTCATGCCGAGGTAGGTAACATATAAATAGCCTGGCAAAACTGACATGGACTTGGTTGATTTTTATTTATATGCAATAGGTAAGTTACCGGAATTATCTAACGACCTCCCACTCTTAGCGTGTATCTCATCGACCCAATCACCATTCTCGTCATCGTCAGAACCGTCACACCAGACCGCTGTATGACGTCACTTTGTGACGTGTGACGCAGGCACACCTGACGTCACTAAGGAGGAAGAGGAGCGGAGGTTCCGCATCCGGAGACGCTCTACCTTCGCCGACATCTTCGACTTCGGCGCCGGCGACTGGGCCTGGATGCTGAAAAACATCGGTGAGGGAGGGAGGGAGGGGAGGATAGGGTGAGAGAGAGAGAGAGAGAGAGAGAGAGAGAGAGAGAGAGAGAGAGAGAGGGAGAGAGACAGAGAGAGAGAAAGAGTGAGTGAGTGAGTGAGTGAGTGAGTGAGTGAGTGAGTGAGTGAGTGAGTGAGTGAGTGAGTGAGTGAGTGAGTGAGTGAGTGAGTGAGTGAGTGAGTGAGTGAGTGAGTGAGTGAGTGAGTGAGTGAGTGAGTGAGTGAGTGAGTGAGTGAGTGAGTGAGTGAGTGAGTGAGTGAGTGAGTGAGTGAGTGAGTGAGTGAGTGAGTGAGTGAGTGAGTGAGTGAGTGAGTGAGTGAGTGAGTGAGTGAGTGAGTGAGTGAGTGAGTGAGTGAGTGAGTGAGTGAGTGAGTGAGTGAGTGAGTGAGTGAGTGAGTGAGTGAGTGAGTGAGTGAGTGAGTGAGTGAGTGAGTGAGTGAGTGAGTGAGTGAGTGAGTGAGTGAGTGAGTGAGTGAGTGAGTGAGTGAGTGAGTGAGTGAGTGAGTGAGTGAGTGAGTGAGTGAGTGAGTGAGTGAGTGAGTGAGTGAGTGAGTGAGTGAGTGAGTGAGTGAGTGAGTGAGTGAGTGAGTGAGTGAGTGAGTGAGTGAGTGAGTGAGTGAGTGAGTGAGTGAGTGAGTGAGTGAGTGAGTGAGTGAGTGAGTGAGTGAGTGAGTGAGTGAGTGAGAGAGAGAGAGAGAGAGAGAGAGAGAGAGAGAGAGAGAGAGAGAGAGAGAGAGAGAGAGAGAGAGAGAGAGAGAGAGAGAGAGAGAGAGAGAGAGAGAGAGAGAGAGAGAGAGAGAGAGAGAGAGAGAGAGAGAGAGAGAGAGAGAGAGAGAGAGAGAGAGAGAGAGAGAGAGAGAGAGAGAGAGAGAGAGAGAGAGAGAGAGAGAGAGAGAGAGAGAGAGAGAGAGAGAGAGAGAGAGAGAGAGAGAGAGAGAGAGAGAGAGAGAGAGAGAGAGAGAGAGAGAGAGAGAGAGAGAGAGAGAGAGAGAGAGAGAGAGAGAGAGAGAGAGAGAGAGAGAGAGAGAGAGAGAGAGAGAGAGAGAGAGAGAGAGAGAGAGAGAGAGAGAGAGAGAGAGAGAGAGAGAGAGAGAGAGAGAGAGAGAGAGAGAGAGAGAGAGAGAGAGAGAGAGAGAGAGAGAGAGAGAGAGAGAGAGAGAGAGAGAGAGAGAGAGAGAGAGAGAGAGAGAGAGAGAGAGAGAGAGAGAGAGAGAGAGAGAGAGAGAGAGAGAGAGAGAGAGAGAGAGAGAGATTCTAATCACACCGGATACCTCCGTGAGATTCCCGTCATGGATACATGTTACGGGTACATGACGGTAAGTGGTGTTCGAGACTACCACACCCTAGTATTTCCCCCGGCTGACTACACATTTTATGTTTTATGTGACGGCTATTAACATCGGAAACGTTGTTTCTTATGTCTAATGTTATATAACCTAAGCCAACATATATCTAAGCCAACATAAATAGACTTGTAGTTCCTAATGAAAACATGAACTGACTGTTCGTTGAACTCTCACATTCATGTATGTACCATAACGGTGTGTCTGTGTAGTGTCTGTTTTATCACGGATAGAGATCGTGAGTTACCGTGAGGTGAACTCACGCTCGTGCTCCGTCCGTGACAGGGTATGAGGGCGGCGAGCAGCAGGTCCTACAAGTCCCCGAGGTCAACGACGACTGGTACATCAACGGCTTCAGCATCAGCCAGAAGCACGGTTTTGGCCTCATCGAGGAGCCTATACACGTGAGGAATTGCGCGATCAATGAGAGTCGGTGATTTGTAATTTTGCAGGCTGCCGCGAAATGTTAAATATATAATTAAGCTGCAAAGCAGTATCCCGTATATTTAGGTACATTGATGGTGGGTTCGTTTCGAATTAATGCTTCTCGAGATGTGTGTGAGTGCCTAAGCCAGGGCTCAAACAGGGGCGGTCGCAGACTTGGAGTTTGGGGGGGGGGCCAACTTGGCAAAGGGGCCCCTGCGCTGACCCGGGGGGCCCGGTGCTAGCTTAAAGGGGCCCACGGGCGTAGTGTAAGGGTGCAGAAATCTAGGCCATGGCCGGTGAAGCGGGGGGGGGGGGGGGTAGGGAGCGGCACCCGAGCGGAGGCTCATTGAGAGCTTTGAGGGTGCACCATGTCGAAAATGTACCGAAAAGTGCATTTTGAAGCATTGATTATGTCAATAATTCACGCAACTGTGAATGGACTACCGCAAAAGTAAAGGCGGCTAACTTTGCAATTTTCTTTGCAAAAAAAAAACTTTGCCATTTTTTAAGATCATCGTGCTAAAACTTTTAACAGTGGCTCATCGGTATCTGTTCACACATGTGTTCCGACTTCCGTTTAATCTTTTTTCACTTGAGCACAAATGCAAATTTTGAAGACCATTACAGTAGCAAATGCTTCGAAAGACGGATAGTGGGCAAAATATCCTAAATTTGTCGTGCTGCATGGAAAGTAGTGTTGCTGAGGAAAGGGGGTTTTGTTCCAGATTATTGTGGATGCAGAATACATTGTCTGCACTCACTGCAGAATTATTGTTGGTGCAACTGCGCCCACTGCACCCATGGTTCCTACACTTATGGGCCCATCGATAGCGCTTCGGCGCTACCTATCGCCTAGAGGCTGCAATGGGGCCCTTAGAGTACGGTGTCAGACCCCCAGAGGCCGGCGTTGGACCCAAGGGTCAGCGAAGGGCCTCAAAGGCCCCAGGTAGGGCCCCAGAGGCTGATGTGGGCCTTCATAAGCAAGTGCGTGACGCCCAAAGTTAAGGCTTGAGCCCCCCAGAGAACATAATAGGGCCATCAGTGGCCGGTGTAGAGACCTCATAGGCCAGTTTGCGGGCCCCTCAGAGGCTAGTGTGGGGCCTCAGGTGTCGCTATGAGGCACTTAAAGACCGGTATGGGTCCTCAGAAGCCGGCATCGATGGCCTTCAGAAGCCAGTACGGGGCACTCAGAGGCACATAAGGGCAGTTTCGGTCCCAGAGACAGAAATGGGACCATCAGAGGCCGGTGTGGGTCGTGGGACCTTTAGGGCTGGTTTGGGCTCTTAGGGGCCAGTTTAGAGCCCTCAGAGACCAGCATAGGGCCTGCAAAGGGCAGTTTGAGACCATCAGAGACCGAATTGGGCACTCAGAGGCTAATATGGGTCCTTACAACAGGCCAGCATGGAGCCCTCAGATGTTAGGGTGGGGCCCTAAAAGACCGACATGGGCCGGCGTTGGACCCCAGAGGCCAGAAGAGGGCCCTCAAAGGCCAAGATGGGCCCTCAGACTAGGCCGATGCGGGCCCTTAGAGGCCGGCATCAGGTCTTCAGAAGCCCGTGCGGGGCCCTCAGAGGCTAAGGTGGGTCCCTTACAGGCCAGCACGGGCCCTCAGAGGTCAGTGTGGGGCCCTAAAGACCAGCATGGGCCGGCGTTGGACCCCAGAGGCCAACAGAAGGCCCTCAAAGGCCAAGATGGGCCCGCAGAAGCCGATGCTGACCCTTAGAGGCCGGCATCGGGTCTTCAGAATTCAGTGCGGGGGGCTCTCGGAAGCTAATATGGGCCCTTACAGGCCAGCATGGGGCCCTCAAAGATCAGGATGGGACCCTAAAAGACTAGCATTGGCCGGCGTTGGACCCCAGAGGCCAGAAGAGGGCCCTCAAAGGCCAAGATGGGCCCTCAGACTAGGCCGATGCGGGCCCTTAGAGGCCGGCATCAGGTCTTCAGAAGCCCGTGCGGGGCCCTCAGAGGCTAAGGTGGGTCCCTTACAGGCCAGCACGGGCCCTCAGAGGTCAGTGTGGGGCCCTAAAGACCAGCATGGGCCGGCGTTGGACCCCAGAGGCCAACAGAAGGCCCTCAAAGGCCAAGATGGGCCCGCAGAAGCCGATGCTGACCCTTAGAGGCCGGCATCGGGTCTTCAGAATTCAGTGCGGGGGGCTCTCGGAAGCTAATATGGGCCCTTACAGGCCAGCATGGGGCCCTCAAAGATCAGGATGGGACCCTAAAAGACTAGCATTGGCCGGCGTTGGACCCCAGAGGCCAGCAGAGGGCCCTCAAAGGCCAAGATAGGCCTTCAGAGGCCGATGCGGACCCTTAGAGGCCGGCATCGGGTCTTCAGAATCCAGTGTGGGGCCCATAGAGGCTAATGTGTATCCTTACAGGCCAGCATGGGCCCTCAGAGGTCAGTAAGGGGCCCTAAAAGACCGGCATGGGCCGGCGTTGGACCCCAGAGGCCAGCAGAGGGCCCTCAAAGGCCAATATGGGCCCTCAGACGCCGATGCGGGCCCTGAGCGGCCGGCATTGGGTCATCAGAATCCAGTGCGGGGGGCCCTTAGAGGCTAATGTGGGTCCTTACAGGCCAGCATGGGCCCTAAGAGGTCAGTGTGGGGCCCTAAAAGGCCGGCATGGGCCGGCGTTAAACCCCAGAGACCAGCGGAGGGCCCTCAAAGGCCAAGATGGGCCCCCAGAGGCCGATGCTGGCTCGACATCGGGTCTTCAGAATCCAGTGCGGGGCCCTCAGAGACACTTAAAGGCTAGTCTTGGGACTCGAGAGACAGAAATGAGGCCACCAGAGGCCGGTGTGAGGCTCTCAGACGCCGGTTGGGCCCCTGAGGCCGGTTTAGGGGCCCTCAAAGGCCAGTGGAGGGCCCTCAGAGGTCAATACGGGTCCTCAGCGGTCAATGTGGACGCTTGACCGCCACTGAAGGGCCCTCAGAGGTCAGTGTAGGACCCTCAAAGACTGGTATTGGAGCTGTTAATAGCTGGCGTGGGTTTCTCGAGCCTCGTGACAATCGAATACCGGCCAGGGCCCCATACGGCCATGGGGGCCCATCGGTTGTTTGGGGGGGCCAAATGATATGATGGCCCCCCCCTGATTTGCCTTTGGGGGGGGCCATGGCCCTGATGGCCCCCCCCCTGCGACCGCAAGCGATAAGGACGGTAATATCGATGATGATTGTGATAGTGTAAGCAAATAATGAATACAATGACGGTAATGGTTGCTGCGTTGGTTTCGAACGCGTTCTGTTATTTCTTTATTAGTTAAGCTACTCATATGTTATGGTTATAAGTTCCCTTCTCCACCCGCAAAAATAACATTTTTAGTACGAGTCGCTGGTCGATAGATAGCTTCGTCTGAGGTGGAAATCTCGCCTAGTAACAGGCATGGTGGTTCCGCCGGGTACCAGGACAGGTCGGCGGGCTTAGCGGCGGTCGCCTGTATCCACTCGAGTGGAGAGAGACACGCTGGATTATCCGACTGGATCAGACAGAAGACCACGGGAAGGGGAGGGGAGCTCTCAGCTGTGAATCAGTCTGCGACCACAAATCGGTCTAATTCTGGGTCACAAATCCCGGCTGTTTTGACGAACCGAGCTGTCTGTTTGTCGACAGCACGTCAGTAACCGGCCGTTCTACATGACCATGGAGGTGGTGTCCCAAATCCGGCGCGGGGAGACCATCTCGGCGCGCCTGCTGCTCGTCAACAACCAGGACATCGAGGTGTTGGCGCTGGTGGTGCTTCCCAACAGCCCCAACTATCGGTAAGAACAAATCAGTGCAATTTCCGTATAGCTACCAGCTCACTTTGGGTGTGTGGATGTGGCTAAGAATTCAGGGTGTCACAAATGATCAAAAGAAAGAAATGTAATAAATTATTAATTATTTATTTTATTTAATTAATTAATAATTATTATGAATAAATATATTCATTGATACCTACTGACCAGAAATACTGGTTTCATATTGTTCTTGCTTCATTGGAGGCCAACCATATCTCGAAGTCCATGGCAAGCCCAATTGGTCTCAGTTCACATATTCCACATTTATTTCACGGTTGCCTATCGTCTATTTTCAGGTTTGTTCACGTGGAGCAGGACGGCGTCATCTCCCACAAGAACGTCCGGACCTCAGCCGGTGATCATCAGCACCTTGTACCGGTACGAACAAATGAACCTATTGGGACGCAACTCACGTGCGGCAATTTCTGTGCTCTATTTTGGTCTCTACGACACGACTGATATTTGCCTCAGGTCTTGAAACCGGCTGTAATGTATGTACCTTCGACCATGTCAAATGTTAATCTAAATGAACGAACAGATATTACAAACACCTGACGCATACCGGAGACCTACTGACGCAATAGACACTATTCGCTAGAATTGCGTAATCGGCCTTTTTGAAGACAGACTGAACTGTTGTTATCATACCATGACTATTTTATTTACGTACCACTCCGTGTTGCAGGTGGAGGCCGGTGGCAGTGTGGAGGTGACGGTGCCGATCAAACCGCTGGTGGAGCTCGGCTCCGTGGACATCACACTAAAGTGTATCACCCAGTTCGGGCTGGATGTCGAGACGGCCACCATCCAGGTGCAGGTACGGATCGTTTCTATATATATATATATATATATATATATATATATATATATATATATATATATATATGTTACAGGCAATGTGTGGAATCAGGCATTCTATAGAATGCCTAGGCATTCTATAGAATGCCTGACCGACCAGGCATTCTATAGAATCCCTAGGTATTCTATAGAATGCCTGACCCACCAGGGATTCTATAGAATCCCTAGGCATTCTAAAGAATGCCTGATTTTCAGGCATTCTATAGAATGCCTAGGAAATACACGAATCTTTCCAACATATAAGTGTATGTTGTATAAGATTATGAGCACAGACCGACATGTAACATTATTATTTTCTGCCAGGCTACCTTGCGTTCAGCTATTTATGTTCATTCAGTCAAATGTTCATTCAGTCAAATTTTCCGGTCAGGTATTCAATCTGACCTTATTAGGTCAAATTGTATCAGGATTTCATTCTGAGAGTACAGAGTATTTATCTTAACGCTAGAAAGACGATGGTGGTAATGTCAATATCGGAAACGCCTTTGGTAAAAAAAAAATTACACGGAAAAAAATTGACGAATCGTCCATTTTTGGAGGTTCTAAGGAATTGATTTAAGGTCAAACTGAAGAAAACGGCTACGAGCCAAAAATGGACAAAAATTGGGCTGACCTAAAAATGGCTTAGCTATTTGCTTTAGAAATGGCACCCTTTCGAACATTGCCAAAGAAGAACTGAAGTAAAATTTCATAATTTTGAGTCTTTGACGACCTTTCGAATACCGCATGGCCCAGAAGTCAAGCTGGAAGGGGAGATCGAACAACACCTAATCCGGCTCTTGTTACGGCCGGGCCACCGCCCAGACGTGGAATAATGAACCATTTATTCAGGTTATTCCCTGACATTACGGTGTAGGTTGAGCTGTCCATGTATGTATATTGAGAGTCGTTACACGAAGTGCTTATGACGACATAAAATGTGACCTTTGGTGTATTTTTCACCTTCATTTCTAACATCAGAACAAAACCATCGTCATTCGCAATCACTTTCGATTCAAGCCTACGGTCCACCCTCCCAGCCAACACTCTTCTAATGCAGCTTCGTATCTGTAGCAGCATAATCCTCCGAGGGTAACCGTTTAACCCGCGCGGGGCTGGGGGGTAAATTTTACCCCCCCTCGCGAATTTTTGCGATATCTCAAAAACGGCGGCGCGCAGCGCCGCCAAACTTTCAGTACCTTTTCTTACATCAATTTGACACGTTCCCTGAAAATTTGAGCGAAATCCGTCGGAAATTTTTTGAGAAATTGACGTTTTAGTGACGTCATGTTCGCCATTTTCGCCTCAAAAACGGCAAAAGTTCAAACGCCGCTAACATCTTCATTTTTAACGGAATCAAGACGTAACAAAAAAGGTTATACGTAATTTTACTTTGTCTATCAAATGGCTATCTCGGTTTTTTGAAAATTTTGGATTTTGGCCTAATTTTTTTCAAAAAACTGACTTTTTTGGGAAAATCATTATAAAATCCAAAATTTTGAGTCTATCGAAAAAACCGGAATGTATGTCAGAGAAGTGGTCTATGTGCACCTACATACCAAATTTTAGAAGAATCGGCTCAAAAATGTGGGAGTTATTCAAAATTTTATGACGTCACGACACACAAAATTTTTGAAAAATGACTTTTTTGGAAGTTCTAGACCTCGTACGGAAACGAAAATAGCACCATTCGATTCGCCGTGAAAAACTGCATCAGATAGACACCTTTTTAGGTCTTAACGACCAACTTCAAAATTTGACCTCACTTGACCTGACCTTGACCTGACCTCGACCTGAAATTCATCCAGAGGTGGTCCATATCACTTATTGAGTGTGCCTATTGAATTACATGAGTAAAATGACCCATAAAACATGTGTCGCACATGCCCTTTTCTATATTTTGTTTTTTGGTGACCTGACCTGACCTGACCTGACCTTGACCTTAACCTCTGAATGATATTGTATGCAACGAATATTGTCTTGGAAGCCTAAGAACACGTTTTGGGCGATCAGTCTCAGTCCATGACTCCATTCTTCGGCAACTACGGTGCAAGGCCGATACTGTAGAAACTTGCAATTTGTACCCTTGACCTGACCTTGACCTTGACCTCAAACTTTAAATTAAGTACATGTTTTTAGTAGCTCGTGATGAGAGCTTTCGATTGGCGTTTGAATTTTCCAAATCGGACCATTAGTTCGGGAGATAACAGGGGGGGGGGGGTAAAATTTACCCCCCCCCCCAGCCCCGCGCGTTCGGCTGGAGACCCCAGCCCCGCGCGGGTTAAGCGACTGGTTGGCCTGTGACTCTCCCGCGTGCCTTGCGCCGTGACTCTCCCGTGCCAACGGAATTGGATCAGCTGCTGCTTGCGGCGCACCATTTGGTGGTCGGCATAGCCCAATACCTCCCTCGCTTCCTCTCAGCTCATTGCCCTGAAATGGTGTGAGGTGACGACCGGCCTAGGCCAACAATGAAAATTAGGTAATCAAATAGCATTACTGCCACTGACCCCTAATTTTCGAAGTGTGTTTCGGACAATCAAAATACTTAGGCATTCTATAGAATGCCTGGGAGCTTAAGCCAGGCATTCTATAGAATGCCTAAGCAGTCAGGGATTCTATAGAATACCTAGGGATTCTATAGAATGCCTGGTCGGTCAGGCATTCTATAGAATGCCTAGGCATTCTATAGAATGCCTGATTCCACACATTGCCTGTAACATATATATATATATGTTACAGGGAGTATGAGAAATCAGTTAGTTTGCAAACTACCTAGGGAGTTTGCAAACTCCCTGAACGATCAGGTAGTTTGCAAACTCCCTAGGTAGTTTGCAAAGTACCTGGTCGAACAGGTAGTTTGCAAACTCCCTAGGTAGTTTGCAAAGTCCCTAGTTACTTTGCAAACTCCCTAGGGTTGTTGCAAACTACCTAGGTAAAATGCGAAAACGACGAAACAACAGTCATATACGAGTACATATGTAGATAAGACGCGATGAATTGGTTCAGAGTTCAGAATGAAGCTTGGTAGCAATGGTGCATAACGAGACGATGTGATTGACGCTCTTTCGCAGCTTACTATTTATTTTTGTCTTGCTCGCAAATATCACCTAACAGATTAATGTCTGCCTTTTTTCCTGTAGTCGACAACATGCTACGTTGTCATCCACCTCCTTTCCTTAGACGTCAGCGGCCTCTCCTCCATCGGTCTGGCGTCCATCAGAAAGTGGATGACGTCGCCATGTTCGGCGTCTTCCACGACTCAAGTTATTGCCGCTCAACGCTTCCTCCCACTCCCGGAACCTCTGATCGAACAGTTCGCGAGACATCCCCACAGAACCACAGAACAGAAATTGCTATCACTATGCTGCCTCTTCACACTCCGCTCAGCACTGATGACCCGCCTGCACTGAGCACCGTCCACCAGCGCGGTGAGCCGACAGCGCCTTTCATCCGTATCCCGCAGGCACATGCACTGACCTGACCTGTCAAGCTAAGGGCAGTCGACTGCTGGCTAACAGGATCGGGTGGAAGCGGGGCGTTGGGTTGACTAAAGATCACATCCTGATTTCTAACCCACGCCGCGTAGGGGGGGGGCCGAAACGGCCCCTGTCCTTTTCCGTCAATATCTCCTAAACGGCTGTGCTATCGCCACCAAACTTCAGGACTTCTCCGGGCATCAATCTACACATTGTGACCAAAATTTTCCAGAGGCTATGATAGGTTGGCCACAAATGACATCAGAATGACGTAATGTTCTGCCATTTTCGACCGAAAAAAGAGCTTCGCGAGAAGAGCTGTCAGACCAACAGCTTTGAAGATACAGAAAAATGATCAGGTCATAAAAGGTGTGAAATCGACAGGGTTACAAAATTGCTATCTCGGATTTTTTTTATTTTTTACCCCCAAAAATGAAAAATGAAATTGGATATATTACCTAAAAAATCCAAAAAATTTTCGAGTTTCAAAAAAGGGAAATATATGATAGTAACTACCGTCTTCTATCTACATACCAAATTTCAGATGGATATCTCTTTTTTTTTTGGCCAAGTTTTAGCGAAAAAACTGTTCAAAAATGATGACGTAAAATTTTTAAACACAATTTTTGGCTACTTTGCTATCTAAGGTCACTGATACCAGGTCAGGTCACAGAGCAGTCAGGTCACTGGGGGTCACAATATGAAGTGTCATGTGATACCTGTTTTATGGTCCATTTTACATGATAAATGCGACTATGTGGGTCAGGCAGCCTTTTGGGCCAGCTTAGGTTACGTTCTGGTGAAGGTCAGGTCAAGGTCAGGTCAAATTAGATCAAATTTCGAAGCTAATATCTTTGCATAAAATGGGCATTGATTCGATGCAGCTCGTCACGGTGAGTCTAATGGTGGTCTTTGTTTTGCCCTACGTTGTCTAGAATGGCCAAAAATTGAGTTTGAAAATTTAACGTCATCATTTTTAAACAGTTTTTCGCTATAACTTGGCCAAAAAAGAGATAACCATCTGAAATTTGGTATGTAGATAGAAGACGGTAGTTACTTTCATATATTTACCGTTTTTTTTTTAAATCTCAAGAAAAACTTATTTGATTTTTTGGGTAATATCTCCAACTTCATTTTTCATTTTTGGGGGTCAAAAAAAAAGAAATCAAAATCCGAGATGGCAGTTTTGTAACCCTATCAATTTCACACCTTTTATTTCTTGATCATTTTTCTGTATCTTCAAAGCTGTAGGTCTGACAGCTCTTCTCGCGAAGCTCTTTTTTCGGTCGCAAATGGCAGAACATTACGTCATTCTGATGTCATTTGTGGCAAACCTATCATCATGGCCTCTGGAAAACTTTTTGTCACAATGTGTAGAATTGATGCCCGGAGATGTCCTGAAAGTTTGGTGGTGATAGCTACAGCCGTTTAGAAGATGGGGCATTCCACGTCAAGTGGGACAAAAAATGACGATTTTGAACCTCACCTCCTCCGATTTTTGCGAAACTTTGTGAAACTACTCATCTATATGTGAAAAGAAAGGAGACATTTTTTTGCCAAGATATGACGTCACGTTTCCGAGATACACGTCATCAAACATTGACTTCGGCAAGGCACATTATCATCTTTAAAGCGTCATAACTTTTAAAGTTTTAGACATATCACCACGCGACAAAGTTTGAAATGGAGGGAATAGATCAGGCTTTAATTTGAGGATCACAATATGGACGTCCTTAACTAATTAGTGAGCATAATTAAAATTCAAAAAATAAATTTTGAATTTCTGAAAAATGGGTACCCTTCGATTTTGCTGATTTTTGCATATTTTATTCTTCCATACATTAGCTACTTCATATGAAAATTTCAGAATGGGCCGACGTCTACGTAACTGTCTTTTGGACTTCGTAATGTCTGGCACTCGCGCGTTTCGTTTTAGCAACCAAGGAGAGGCGCTACGCGGAGATGGTTCTTTCTACCTCAATCAAACCAAAGCAAACCTAACCTGACCTGACCTGACCTAATCTAACACGCGTAAACTTATGTATAGCCCTCACGGCAGTTGCTGGCTGGCCAAATGCTACTTAGATACGAACACTATAAAACAAAAATGAACGCGTGTTAAAACACTTGAGGCTGACCAGTTACGAGCCAGCGACCTTTAGATTACGAGGTGGGTTGGGTACACTCGGCACACTAACTACTAAGCCACCAAGATAGCTGGTCATCGCTGAGCTGTAAGCCAGTTTTCTTTTTTAATGATGCAATTGAGCATTCTCCCGGCAGCGCCTCTCTTTAGTTGCAAAAAGGAAATACGCCTGACTCTCCCAGCGCTAGGGGAGAAAGGCCCGGTTTAGTCAAAAAAGGGTATTAAAAAACGGAATTTGAATTGTAGGTGGGGCGGTGGGGAACTTTATCGTGTGCCAATTTCATGGCCCTAGATCAATATCTTCAAGATCAAATGAGGTTAACCCGCGCCCTGCTGGGGGGGGGTGTTTGAACACCCCCCCTTGTGGTTTTTCGCGAATATCTCAAAAACGGCGGCGCGGAGCGCCGCCGTTTTTGGTACACCTTATCATACATCAATTCTACACATGTTGTGAAAATTTCAGACCAAGGTCATTCAAGGTCAGGTCACCAGGTCACTTGAAGTGACCTCACCTCATAAAAACTTTCAATGTCTGTCATAGCTACACCAAGTGACCGATCGCTTTGAAACTTTCAGCGATTGCTAAGAGCAATAGCATGTACAAAATGTATATCTCAGAATTTTGATATCGATGACCTAAGGTCAGGTCAATTTTGCGACCTCCCCATTATAAGTCAATGGGAGAAAATTGAAATGCGCCTCTTTTGGATGAAAGACATTATAAACACTCCCAAACACCGAATTACAAGTGGTTTAGACACACTGAACTTGAAAATGGTGTCCGTGACCCTTGTTTATGCCCTGAGGTCATCTTAGGTCACGAATGGTATCTAACAGTTTTTCGCAAATAACTTTTGATAGAGGCATGCTAGAGCGATGAAAACGCCTTAGGTGTGTTCAGTTCGACGATACGGATCGACTGATATGCAACATGACCCTTTCCGGTCAGGTCATGACCTTGACCTGAGGTCAAATTTTCAAGTTGACCTTTCAAGGTCAAGTCATAGTTCATTCGATGCGTCTTGACGAGAGGAACACGATGCCGGTAAAAGTAAGCTTGTACAAGGCTTGGGTCAAAAGTTATTGCAGAAAAACTGTTTTCGAAAAAATCGGCTATTTTTGCAGTTTTTGCCCCCTGCAGGCAAAACCGTTGACGTTAGGTCAAATCTGAGAGAATTAGTCAGAAAGGGCTTTAATAGGGCTATCGAATGCGCTTTTCCGCGGCGCTGTAGCTCTATTGGTTCCCGAGTTATACGTTGGCTTCTTGGAAATTGTCGACATTCGACCTGGAAATCGGCGAAATTTTGCCTTCAATGACCTCTGGTGACCTGACCTTTGACCTGACCGAAAAATTGACCGAAGTGATTTCGTCATTATTTTTTACGCTCTTTCGAACGCCGCCTTCCGCGTATCGCTACGTGGCCCAGGAGCCGAGTTACAAGGGGGGGTGTTCAAACACCCCCCCCCCCCCCCAGCAGGGCGTGGAAATCCAGGACCCCCAGCTGGGCGCGGGTTAAACGTGATTAAATTTGCTATAGGTAGTGAATATTTTGCGTTTATACGCCCATAGCGCTAAGAGTTAATGGCCGATTTCCCTATTTCTTCCTTTATACGACATTTGTAGTGTTATGAGAATCTCTAGCTAATGTGACCATAAATTTGGCAGTTATTGGCCTGCTAAGAGTAAGATGTCGCCGGCAGAGGCGGAGTTCGGCCGACGCGGGAAACGTTTCATTCATAATATTGTGTTTGCGCCCTAATAATTCAATTTTTATCTGTTGATTTTTGCATGTAGGTATTTGACCATTAGATTGCCTGTACATTTTTAAGCCTTCACACAAAATTTGACACGAATCGATCATAATCAGCGGTAAGAAGCGCGGTGCAAAGATGAACAGTCCCGCGCCGGCACAGTCTACCATTCAGGCGTTGACGGCCGGCGCCGGCCGCCGAGCCGCTCCGGCAGAAATGTTTAACTTTACACCGCCATTACTAGAAAAGTTGTGAACCGATTTACCTATTTCTTGCACGGGAGGATTTGCAATTCGATTCTGGACAGATACTGAAAGTTTGACGTTAATATAATAATTATGGCGTGAGTTATTGGCGATAAACAGGTGGGGTTAGCGAAATCGGCCCCTTCCACCGCCCGTGCTACGTTGCACTTCTTGTTGCTATATCATCCAAAGTTATCTTTGGCCCACTCTAATTTTCTCAGCACCTGTGCCTTACGTGTAGTGGAAAACAATATCTAAATTTGAGCAAAATCGAAGGGTACCCATTTTTCACAAATTACATTTTAAGAAATTAATTCAAAATAAAATAAATTCAAAATCATCAAAAATGTAAAAATTGTCAAATTTTACTAGAATAACTCCTTATGTACACGTTTCAGTTTGTTTGAAATTAATAGCTTCAAAAATGTTGAAGCTATAGATCTTTCAAGATTGCAGTACACGTCCAATTCTGCTAAAAAAGCAGAAGTTTAGCAGCTTGTATCTCTGTAGCCCGAGGGCATATGACAAAATCCTTTCACCCTCAGAGGTTTCACCCAATAGGCAATCAGTATACCAAGTTTGAACAAAATCGCAGAGGTGACCGATTTTGGCTGTCCCGGTTGACATGGAATGCCCCAGATATTGACGGAAAAGGACAGGGAGGCCGTTTCGGCCCCGCCCCCCCCCCCTACGGGGCGTGGGTTAGAAATCAGGATGTGATCTTTAGTCAACCCAACGCCCCGCTTCCACCCGATCCTGTTAGCCAGCAGTCGACTGCCCTTAGCTTGACAGGTCAGGTCAGTGTGTGCCTGCGGGATACGGATGAAAGGCGCTGTCGGGTCACCGCTGGTGGACGGTGCTCAGTGCAGGCGGGTCATCAGTGCTGAGCGGAGTGTGAAGAGGCAACATAGTGATAGCAATTTCTGTTCTGTGGTTCTGTGGGGATGTCTCGCGAACTGTTCGATCAGAGGTTCCGGGAGTGGGAGGAAGCGTTGAGCGGCAATAACTTGAGTCGTGGAAGACGCCGAACATGGCGACGTCATCCACTTTCTGATGGACGCCAGACCGATGGAGGAGAGGCCGCTGACGTCTAAGGAAAGGAGGTGGATGGCAACGTAGCATGTTGTCGACTACAGGAAAAAAGGCAGACATTAATCTGTTAGGTGATATTTGCGAGCAAGACAAAAATAAATAGTAAGCTGCGAAAGAGCGTCAATCACATCGTCTCGTTATGCACCATTGCTACCAAGCTTCATTCTGAACTCTGAACCAATTCATCGCGTCTTATCTACATATGTACTCGTATATGACTGTTGTTTCGTCGTTTTCGCATTTTACCTAGGTAGTTTGCAACAACCCTAGGGAGTTTGCAAAGTAACTAGGGACTTTGCAAACTACCTAGGGAGTTTGCAAACTACCTGTTCGACCAGGTACTTTGCAAACTACCTAGGGAGTTTGCAAACTACCTGATCGTTCAGGGAGTTTGCAAACTCCCTAGGTAGTTTGCAAACTAACTGATTTCTCATACTCCCTGTAACATATATATATATATATATATATATATATATATATATATATATATATATATATATATATATATATATATATATATATATATATATATATATATATATATATATATATATATATTTTTTTTTTTTTTTTTTTTTTTTGAAGAAATTCAGAGTTTTATTTACGCCCTCCTCTTTGTTGGTGGCGAAAGGATGCTGGTCATTGGGCTCCGACCATGTCAAGATAAAAATGGCTCTTGCTAGTACTACAATGACACAAACAAGCAAATATTTGTCCAATCTGACTGTTATCTTGTAAAACGATTTTTTTCATATTGGCATCTCCTGCGCCCAGCACCTTGAGAAAGCCGATTGATATTGATGTTGACGTCGCGCCGTCACCGCCTGGTTCCAGCCGGAGGGTGTGATGACCAGCACCCACACGTCCTTCCTGCTGGACCTGAAGAACCGCGCCGTGGACCACAAGTTCCTCAACATCTACACGGAGCAGTCGCCGGAGGTGCCGTATGCCACCTGGCGGCGCTTCGTCTACGGCAGTCCGCAGGGCTCCGTCACCGTATCTGGTGAGAGTCAGCCTCCGGCTGGAGAGGCTCGGAGGCTCGGGAGGTTTTCACGGGAGGTGACCATGCTGTTTACACATCAATAGAGATTACAATCATGTTTCGGTAAGAGTCCAAATAGTCAGACTCGTGAGTATGAGAGCTCGAAATTCCAGGAGCTTTGGAAGAATACAGGGATGTGTCATTACCTCGTGAGAGATACGAGATCTCCACCATTTTTACGTGAGTGCTGGGACAAACAATCCCATCGGGGAACGATACTGGGTCGTTACGGAGGTGTTTGTCTCTGTGGATGATGCACCGATGCTGAGCGATAGGACTGCAGCTCTGTGGGTATGGAATGTTTGGACGGATGCCGACTGCGCTGGCATTTGTCACGGCAAAGCAGTCGGTTAGGTACCTACGGGCAGCGAATACCTCAGTCACCGCCAAAACTTCTGCTGTGTCACCAATTACCGGAGAGAAAAAAAAAAAAACTCATAAAGCATACATGTGAGGCACGATACCACGACCATTACGATAGGAGCAACCAAGGAGCAACTACGATGAAGCTATGCTTTTTACGTTAACCACTGACCTAACATTTTATGAAAGATAAGATATGCATTTTAGACGTGCGACCAACAAGTTCCAAAGGCCACTGTGTACGACGTACGTGGGCGAATTCTAGCCTAAACGTAGTCTGGCGTTTGTTTTCCAAACTCATGAACTAGCTCGTGCGGCGAGGTTTATCTATGATATCACCGGTACCAATTCGTCATGATCCGGCTTGTCGCTCGTTTCTCCCCACTTCTCCCTTCCGTCTGTCTGACTCATGATTCTCTCTCTCTCTCTCGCTCTCCCCCTCTCCGCAGGTGACGTCATCGGTCCCATTTTTCCGTCGAACTCCATGAACACCGGCTCGGTGTTCGGTAAGCCCCTCAAATCTCTGGACGGATCCGTGTTCAACCTGGCCTACAACGCGTGGTCGCTGCACTACATGCGTCTCACCAACCAGCTACCGCGCTCCTTCCTGCGCCAGGTCCTGGAGAAGATGAACGTCCACTTCCTGCTCATCATGAAGCGGTATCGGCGCGGACCGTTCCTATTCTTCGACGGTGGGCGGCCCAGCGTCTGGTGAGCGGACTGCAGGGTGACGTTATTTGTGACGTTACTCAGGGGAGGGACTCCTAGCGACGATCGATTAGAGGGTTCAGTTGTGCTATACCGGGCATATCACGGGAAAAATGCGTGTTGGTTTGTGTCTCGGATCCGTGCTATTTATAAAGCATGAGAGCACGAAAGAGTACGGAAGAGCATGCTCTTTCGTGCTCATCTGCTACTAATGACTTCGGACCTGCGACCGGAATCTGCATCCTTTGATATCTGGAAAGTATCATTTTGGCACGGTTAGGTATCTTATTGTTTTTATGTCTAGACAGTAACCACGTGACAGAAGGCTCATCTGAAATTGACGACCTGACGATTGTAAAAGCTAAAGGTCACGGCTTTGTTGGTTTTGTTTTGGCTCGACAGTGGACTGCGGTTTTATTGCCCAACATACTGTTTTCACATTAGCAACTGTATTCTCGTAATCTCCGTAGTCCAAAACAAAAACATGTTTTCAATAACAAGACTCAATCCCTCTTACATAATGATAAGTGATAGTGACAAAGAACATAATCCTTCCATAGTGAATGATTGCGCCCGGGTCCATCGCAAAGCGAAAATTACAGCACGCCTGAGCGCTACCAACGACGCATCCCTTCTCGCCGTCTC
This sequence comes from Amphibalanus amphitrite, assembly GCF_019059575.1. Lineage (NCBI taxonomy): Eukaryota > Metazoa > Arthropoda > Thecostraca > Balanomorpha > Balanidae > Amphibalanus > Amphibalanus amphitrite. The sequence goes on from NW_024882900.1 coordinate 105,003, forward strand.
TGTCTCTCTCTCTCAGGAGTACGTTACTGATGACACATCCCCTCCCACTGTCACACAGGGCCACAGCATGGACGGTACGCCAGCTGCAGTACTCCCAGTTCCAGGACTGGGAGAACTACCTGTACGTCGAGCCGCGCATCCTCTCCGAGGCCGCCCACTGGATGTGTCTCTTCCAGAACTCGGACGGCTCGTTCAACGAGACCGTCTGGTACGAGCACCCTCTGGACCAGAAGATGGACCCGCGCTCGCGCGTACCCGGCGAGCGTCACCGGCAGCGGCACATTCCTCTCACCGCCAGCGTGCTCATCAGCCTGCACACCATCCAGGAGAAGCTGCACGGCGACGCCAAGGCGGTGGTGGCCAATGCCAAGGCGCTGGCCACCCAGTACCTGGAGCGCAGCCTGCACGTGCTCGCCGACCCCTACGAGCTGGCGATCACGGCGTACGCGCTGACACTGGTGAACAGTGTGGACCGCGAGCTGGCGTTCAGTCGACTGGTGGCCGCCCGCCGAGAGGTGGAGGGCATGTACTACTGGGCGCGCGAGCCGGTACCCACCCTCACCGTCAGCCGGGACGTGAACCAGCGGCCGTACCTGCATGGCAAGAGCGAGCAGGTGTGGGACGCCCAGTCGGTGGAGGCCACGTCGTACGCGCTGCTCGTGTACCTGCATAGAGACGGCGTCGGCATCGACCAGGAGAAGATGGTGCTCTGGCTCAACAGCATGCGCATGTGCAGCGCCGGCTTCGTCTCCACCGTGGTGAGTGGAGTGGGGCCGGCGGGGGGAGGGTAGTAATGGCTATTGGAGCAAAGTCAGTGAAGGACTCCGTTCTGGAGATTAGAGAGACAGTCAAGCGAATTCAGCTCGAATTTTTGCCCTTGCGCCGACGGTTTTTGTGATATCCAAACCAAACTATAAATCACGAATACTTCTCGGCGTTATTTTGTTTCACCTTTCTAATCGAAACATGCCTGTTGTAAGGTGTTCTTGATTCTCTCTATAATGTGCCGTATTTTGATAACTTATGATCCTTCAGATATTTGACACAAACGAATCAGAATGTACCCGTGTCTATTGATAGAGACAAGTAGAAAAACACGGAACAAATAGTGCATGGACGCGTTTCGATTATTAAATCTTCATCAGCATGTCATAATCACAGAGAAATAAGATATAGCACATCTTGTTTTCTCTGTGATTATGTCATGCTGATGAAGATTTAATAATCGAAACGCGTCCATGCACTATTTGTTCCGTGTTTTTGTATCCGTGTCTGTACGTACAGTGGGTCTATTTAAGATCTCCAGAGCCACCACGTGGCGCTACGGTCGGGGTAGGGCGAGTCCAAATCCCGAGGGAAGCGAGGTCACCGGTCATTGTGGGGGAAGGAGGGAGGGGGAGTGACGCGGTATCACGGCGCATGGGACGTGCGTAGCGCCGGGAGTGGGCCGCCCAGGGCCGCCCGCCACTGCGCCGCGGCTGAGGGGAGGGATGATGGTTGCGGGTGCGTTCACTCCGGTATGGTGATATCCTGTTCATGTGGAACGGCCTTGTGTGGAACGAGCAAGAATGCGACTGAAGGGAATCATTATCTCAAACAAACGGGCAAGCCAGAGGCAGCGTCAGTTCCAGCCAAAATGTTGAACAATGATAATTGAAATCTAGGACGTATTCATTGCATGCAACTATTCATTCGATAGTTGCATGATGCTTTTCATGATGCATGATGAGGCTTTTCTAAACTGTTATTTGAGTAAGATATTTTTCATTTGGCACGTTCAGTTTTGGTGGGTTTTATCGGGTCGAAAAGAAGCAGAAAAGAAAAAAGAGTTTAAATGGCTCCAGACAATTTACCGAAAATATTTTCTTTAAAAAATGAAACTTAGCTTAACATTTACAAGCGATAATTTTGACTTTTGGAGAGTATATTGGGGAAAGATGTCATCGTGCTTATGTGTTGCAGTAGAAGGGAAGGGTTTGGTTCGTGTCTAGATAAAACCAGACCCGGCAGTGGGGCTCGAACTCACGACATTGCATCAGCTCACAGGTTACCCAACCTCAACGCTACGAGCACCTATCGCCCTGCGCAGCTCGCTCAGTGTTTCGGCTAAAGTTCGGCCAAAGTGTCTGACGTCTGTCAATGTCACGAGGCGAAACCCCAAGGTAAATGTCCGTCCCGGTAGCTCGGTCGGTAGAGCGTTGGACCCCATGTGCTATGTGGTGAGAGCGCACGTCCCGGTTGCAAAAGTCCGGGTTCGAAACGCGACGTGTGCTAACGTTTTTGAGCGGCTCCTGACGGGTATGGTTGTGGTTGGTGGCATGCCGCTGCCAGGCGAAGTTAGTGAGGGGACCGGCCGTGCGCGGCTATGTGCACACGTCAAAATTTGGACTCTAAATTCTGCCATAGACCAGGAATCAGAGAGCAGGGTCAACGCAACAAGCTCAGCTTAGCGGGGACGTGATTCCTTTCTTTCACAAGGTTCGGGCCAAATTTATATTAAAAAAGGGCGAGCCGAACCAGGGTGGGCCGGGTTGAACCCGGTTGGACCGGTGTCTTACACGCAATCATTTATCATGGTCAGCTAAAACAGAGGCTTATTTCGGGTCAAATATTTTGATCTTATTGTTTTTAGCTTACACGTATAACTTTCAGCTTTTTTAACTCCATGACTAACTCCATGACTCCAGACTTCATGCACAAAAATGTGGCACTCGTCCACTTTTCCTCATCTTCTCTTGGCGACTTGATTTGACCTTAACCCGCGCCCCGCTGGGGGGGGGGCAGAATCTGCCCCCCCCTCCCGTTTTTCGCCAATAACTTCTAAACGCGTTACGCCAGCGACGTCAAACTTTCAGTACCTTATCATACATCAATTTGACACGTTCTCTGAAAATTTGAGCGAAATCCGTCGGAAAATTTTTGAGAAATTGACGTTTTAGTGACGTCATGTTCGCCATTTTCGCCTAAAAAACGGCAAAATTTCAAACGCCGCTAACTTCTTCATTTTTAAAGGAATCAGGACGTAACAAAAAAGGTTATACGTGATTCTACTTTGTCTATCAAATGGCTATCTCGGTTTTTTTGAAAATTTTGGATTTTGGCCAAAAATTTTCCAAAAAACTGACTTTTTTGGAAAAATATTTATAAAATCCAAAATTTTGAGTTTATCGAAAAAACCGGAATATATGTCAAAGAAGTGGTCTATGTGCACCTACATACCAATTTTTAGAAGAATCGGTTCAAAAATGTGGGAGTTATTCAAAATTTTATGACGTCACGACACACAAAAATTTTGAAAAATGATTTTTTTGGAAGTTCTAGACCTCGTACGGAAATAAAAATAGCACCATTCGATTCGCCGTGAAAAACTGCGTCGGATAGACACCTTTTTAGGCCTTAACAACCAACTTCAAAATTTGACCCCTCTTGACCTGACCTTGACCTGACCTCGACCTGAAATTCATCCAGAGATGGTCCATATCACTTATTGAGTGTGCCTATTGAATTCCATGAGTAAAATGACCCATAAAACATGTGTCGCACATGCCCTTTTCTATATTTTGTTTTTGGTGACCTGACCTGACCTGACCTGACCTTGACTTTGACCTTTGAATGACATTGTGTGCAACGAATATTGTCTTGGTAGTCTAAGAACACGTTTTGGGCAATCAGTCTCCGTCCATTCTTCGGCAACTACGGTGCAAGGCCGATACTGTAGAAACTTGCATTTTGTACCCTTGACCTGACCTTGACCTGACCTCTGACCTACTTAAGCAAAAAAAATTGGGCTCTTAAGATCCGCCTTGTTGAGAGCTTTCGATTGCCGTTTTCCCCGTCTTTCTACGACCATCGGTTCGGAAGTTAGACAGGGGGGGCAGAATCTGCCCCCCCCCCCCCCCCCAGCAGGGCGCGTATGGCTGAATAGCCCAGCGGGGCGCGGGTTAAAGGCCCATCTTACCAGCAAAAAAAAAATCACCTCCGTGATAATCATTTGCTAAAGGGCTGAAACGCCAGCCGGTCAAAAAACTGGCGAACGATACGATCTTTCTATTGCTTGAATTATATTCAATGCAAATTTCAGGAGACATAAATAATCTTAATCCTTATAGCTACTGGGCGCCCCGAGCATTCGCTAGCATTCTAGTGCCAGCTGCATTACCAACATCACACTTGCATTACTTTGGGTTCACCATAGTTGACAGTAGATGAGCCGGCCACAGCAAACCCATGCCTCATTATCCTTTCCTTCCAAGCAGCCAACTGCCAAGCTAACCGGCCGCCCGGCCCACCACCGCGATATAGAACAACGCTGGAGTGCGCCATTTGCCTGCGGCAGTGCCCCACCGCGCTGGGGCTGTTTGACAGGTCACCCGCACCGTGACCTCGCCACCCGCCTCCCCCCCCCCCCTCCTCCGCCCACCTCCCCATCGGGCCCAGCTCTGTAGTGACCTCTCCTTGAATCTCACATGGACTCGACTGAGGCTCAACGCCATCTAGTTGCGTCTGGAGATCCTTACTAGATCCACTGTACATGCTCCCTCGTTGATAACTTCCTGTGATCTCCGCCAGGACACGATTGTGGCCATGCAGGCGCTGACTGAGTACGCCTTCCGAGCGCGGCTCCGAGACATCACCGACATGAAGGTCAACATCGAGTCCTCCGGGCTGAGGAACTTCCAGAAACTGGTCTCCATCGGCAACACCACGGCCAGACAAGTCCGCACCGTAGACGTAAGTGTTCGTAACTATCGTTGCATTACAGCTATCGGTTGTATAATGTATACCCCCATGTTCTGTGCATCGAACCACGTTGGGTACTGGGACCCATACTGCCTCTAAAGATCGTGATTCATGTGGTTATGTCAAGCTGGCTGCAGCATCGCTTTGGTCTTTCACAAAACCAGGATTCGAATGCTCTCTCGCGCCTATCATTTCAATTTTGCGCCAGGACAATATATCGGCATCGGTGTATCGCACCTGTGCATTGTCATCGCTCCCGATCTGTTGCACTACATCAGCGCTCTCTCTGACGTCCCCCTCCCCTCCCCAGCTGCCGAACGTGTGGGGCCACATCAACGTGGTGGGTACGGGCGCCGGCCAGGCGGTGGTCCAGCTGGACGTCTCCTGGGGCTACGACAAGGAGAACCTCAAGGACACGCCGCCTGTCAAGGCGTTCGACCTAAGCGTGCGCGAGAACGCCATCCAGCAGGCGCGCAACAAGTCCATCATCCACGTGGAGGCGTGCTACAGGTGAGCCTGCCGTGGTGTCCGTGGTGTCTGTCACGGTGTCCGGGGTGTCCGTCACGGTGTCCGTGGTGTCCGTCACGGTGTCCGTGGTGTCCGTCACGGTGTCCGTGGTGTCCGTCACGGGGTGTTCGTCACGGTGTCCGTGGTGTCCGTCACGGTGTCCGTGGTGTCCGTCACGGGGTGTTCGTCACGGTGTCCGTGGTGTCCGTCACGGTGTCCGTGGTGTCCGTCACGGGGTGTTCGTCACGGTGTCCGTGGTGTCTGTCACGGTGTCCGTGGTGTTGCGGTGATCATATTCGTAGGTGGCACTTTCATTCAGGCCGTTTTGTAGGCAAACATGGCCTCAATCATGTTCGTTCATTGTTATCTGTGACTTTTTATCATAAATGGTGCACCTCTACCCTCAGTGACGGTTTTCTCCTCTAAGTGATGGCTTTTCACCGATGAGTCGGAGACCACTGGGCCGTCTGGCTCAGTAGGGTGCGGGCTGATAAACTCAGACCCCTGACATCCCCTACCCTCATCTCCCCTCTGTCCCTCTCAGATGGGTTCGTACCGAGGAGTCGGAGACGAGCGGAGCGGCCGTGCTCGAGGTCGAGATGCCCTCCGGCTACCGAATTGACCAGCATGTGGCCAACGCTAACGTCCGGAGGCACAAACGGAACCCCAACAACGCCCTGATGAGCGGCAAAATATCGCCCGACAAAATCTACTGGTTCATTGACAGGGTGAGTCAGCCGTCTGCCTGAAACGGTCTGAATGAGTACAATGTATAGTGTCCACTGTGCATGGTGTTCCAGCTTGCAGCACTTGTGCTGGCATGTGTGAAGAGTATTTAACATCTCGCATTAGATAGTATTTGACTATTTTTAAATGTACCGGAATACTCGCCATAAATCTGATGTGCTGCAGATCCTAGCACACTGAAGACTGAAAGCTGATCAATGATGATGGATCAATAAAATCGTCCTTAAATCGGTTGCCCTCACCTCACAGCAGCTATCTCTGTCTTGCAGGCCTACAGCAACTTCACGCAGTGTTTCGACTGGACCATCTTCCGCCGCCACCTGGTGGCCAACTACACCGCCTACAGGTCGGCCCGCATCTACGAATACTTCGCGCCGGAGCGTTTCGAGCAGCAGATCCTCAACTCAACCGAGCTGAACGTGATCGACGTCTGCCAGGTGTGCGGTTCCTATCAGTGTCCCTATTGTCCGTGGTACAGTGGCGCCGCTGGGCGGCTACCCGGTGTACTAGTGTTTGCAGTACTCTGCCATCAGATGGTGTTAATGATGGCAGGGTGGACGTAACTAATCCTGCATACCCTCAAAGGCATTTAGTGGAGTTATCGTGAATCTCCGAAGCATAATACGTTATTATGCACTGTATCCATGTGCCATGTATCTCTTTTATACTTAGAAACGTGATCAGAATGTTTAATCGCATCGTATGTAGCTAAAGGCATGTGTCACCCGATACTGAGCGATACATCAATGCATAGGCCTGCGTGCCCGTTTTTCCGCCCCACACCTATCCGTGCTTCTATCCTCAGGATACTGGAATCCTTCTCCTCCACCCCGCAACCCCCCTCCGGGCTGGACAGGCAACTTTATCTCATGCGGGCTGCTCCCTTGGAGCGGCACCGCTGCTCCTGAGGGAGCGCACCCCGTAGCCGGGTGCAGTGAGTGCCTTGGGGCTGGGTGGCCTGTCCTCTGGACGGGCTCAGCCCCGGCGACTCACTAGGGTGCCTGCCCAGACCAATGTCTCCCCCTAATTCCTATCATCCTTCCGGCTCTGCAATGGTCTTGTCGACCGAAAGGGCCTAACCCAACAAAACAAAAACAAATTCCGCCCCATGTGCCAAATAAGGTAGAGTGCTGGCGCTCATATTCTACGGACACTGGGTCGCATGGACGCTTTTGACACGGGCGTTAGTACCTCTAGCACTATGTCAAAGTGGAATGCAATGAGGAACTAACACATCGATACCTCAGGAATCATAACGGACTAACACCTGATCATGACAAATACACTATTTTAGCCAGGTGCTACACTGTTTTGTTTTATTTTTCTTCGAAGATAACATTTATTTATTTACCTATTCATTCAAAAAGACAATGAAAAGGACATAAAACCCATTTAACCCGGCCGAGCCCGGGGGCGATCTCAACCACAGCAGCCCGGGGGAACAATAGTTACCCCCCCCCCCCCCTTCACCGTCAAACTTCGTAAATATGGAAACTACGGAAACGAAAATAATACCAAATGAAAGTCCTGTACAAAACGATTCTGAAACACAAAACTTTTTTCAATGTTAGAGGTCAAGGTCAAGACAAAAAAACGGCACAAAGTGATCCAGTGAACGGCAGGATGCATGAAACAAAACAGGTGTGAAACAACAGGAGAGAACCTGAGGAGTTCGATGCTCTGCTTGAACTTCGATGCCAAGGTCATGCTCAAAATTGGCCTCAAACTGTACTTTTTCGTATATCTTGTACCCTAATTTCCAAAATGTTTGGAAACCTTTTGAAGCCTATGGCACCTTTTTGTGGTTCATGTTTCGATACAATGCTATCCTAAGGTCAAGGTCAGACAAGAGTATCCTTGCTAGAGGCTACCTACCTCACTTATTCAAGTTAGCGACAATAATTCAACGACTTTTGCTATCCTGACGCTCTAAATGGATGCTTAGGGCAAATGAATGCCAGGTTCGTGATCAGCGGCTACAAATACATCACAAAACACCTTTCATGTGTCAGGTCAACCAAAGGTCAGTCGAGGTCACGCGAAGTCAACATAAGACTTGACCTTTTCTGAACAATAGGTACCTATGACATTCGGCGCGGCTTGACAAGGCGAATACGATGGTACATGTTATGAATACGATGGTACATGTTACGAATACGATGGTACATGTTACGAATACGATGGTACATGTTACGAATACGATGTACCAGTGCCTTAACTCTACCGAGTATGGCCATTAATGTTTAAGTTATTTGCGGAAAAACTGAAATTCCAGCTGGGGGTCGTTGACCTGATCTCTGATAATAGGTCACAATTTTTTTTGTATTCTTATCTATGTCATATGCTACTCACCTGTGCTCTAAATATGTCGACCTTTAAAACACTATTTTGGCAGCTGTTTGAAGTTCACGTCTGTGCCGTCGAAATTCGCCGTGCAAGGGACTAGGAAAATCGACCCTGTTACGTCATCAAGGGGCTGGTTCCAAATTTTCTACCTTAGGAAATGTGTAAATTGATGGGGGAAGCGTACTGAAAGTTTGGCGCTTCTATCTCTAAGCGCTCGGGAGCCATCGAAAATATTCGTCGGGGGGGGGGGGGGGCTAAACATTGTCACTCCGGGCTCGCGTGGGTTAACCCGCGCCCTGGTGGGGGGGGGGGCTATTTTTGCCCCCCTCCAGACTTTCCAATATATCTCCAGAACCGCTGCGCCGATTGTCACCAAACTTTCAGTACCCTCCCGAGCATCAATTTTACATATTGTGACCAAAAAATCTTCCAAAGGCTATGATAGGTTGGCCGCAAATGACGTCAGAGTGACATCATCTTCTGCCGTTTTCGACCCAAAAATAGTTTCGCGGGAAGAGCTGTCAGGCCTATAGCGTTGAAGATACAGAAAAACATCTAAGACATAAAAGGTGTAGAATTCCCAAGGCTACAAAATGGCCATCTCGAAATTTTGATTTTTTTTATTTTGACCCCTCCCAAAAAATTGAATATAATTGCCAAAAAATCCAAAACCTTTTTCGACTTTCGAAAAACACGGAATATATGTGATAGCCCTTGCCCACTTCCATCCACATACCAAATTTTAGATCGATATCTCTCTTTTTGGTTAAGTTATAGCGAAAAAACTGTTCAAAATTGATGACGTCAAATTTTCAAACTGAATTTTTAGCAATTCTAGACCACGTAGCGCAAAGCAAAGACCATCATTAGACTGGCCGAGACGAGCTGCGTCGAGTAAATACCCATTTTATGCAAAAATATCAGCTTTAAAATTTGACCTTTTTGACCTGACATTGACCTGACCTCCACCAGGAAGTGACCTAAACCGTTCCTGATCGTCTTATTATCAACACCATTGAGTTTGAAATGAAAAATTGGCCATAAAACATGCATCACACAGCACTAATAAAATTGGGTTCATGTGCTGACCCTTGGTGACCTGACCTGTGACCTGACCTGGTGTTATCTGTGACCTCTAATAGCAACATATGCACTAAGCAACTGACGCCCTATCGCTGATTTTCGATAAAATGCGTTTTATTTGATGTTATTCCCTAGAAGACCCGTGACCGGCAAAACATTTCATCTTTGACCTGACCTGTGACGTCATCGGTGACCCCGAGGTCAATGAAATTGGAGTTCCCTGGACAAATTTGACTGGGCTTTCGAAAGCCTTTGAATTTTGTGGATCCGTCCAGTAGTTTCGAAGATACGGGGGGGGGGCAAAAAATAGCCCCCCACCCCCCACCCACCTACCAGGTCGCGTTATAAACAGACCCCACCAGGGCGCGGGTTAAAGTCATTCATAAAAAGTCATTCATAACACTCCTGACAGATAATGGGCACAATTAAATTTTGAGAGAAGGTTCGTTTCCACTAAGGCTTGTGATGTCAATACATACCTATACATAGGTACATACGAGTACATACATACATAGGTACGCACATACATGCATGCATACATACATACATACATACATACATACATACATACATACATACATACATACGTAATACCCATAAAGATAGCGCCTTTATAAGCCACTGCGGACGGGTGAAAGGGGCCGAAGGATGTTCTTTCATTTAAATCTTATTCAACAAAAGCCTCGTGAGGGGAGCACTTCGTTCGCCTCATCGCTGAGGAGTGCAACAATTGAGCTGTATTTATTAGATAGATCAATGACAGACATTTACTCAAATGAATTACCTAATTGGCGATTTTGTTGTCGATCGAAATCGTTTTCTGTTGCTAAGTGAGGCGATATCGATTATCGGTAGGTAACGTACATTTATGAGTAGCGTAATGGTAGCTATATCTAATCTCATTTGAAAAAGTTGCATTCCTAACTACTCAGAGATATCAAGTCTTGTCCGAGATAACTGGCTACTCACACGGTTGGCGTAGGTGTTTAATGTCACTAAGTAGGTGATTTCCCGTCGTTTTCAGGCGCTGAGACAGCCTTCTGTGGGTGCCACTGACATTCGTGGGCTGCTCTGCTGGCAAATCTAACGGGCCCGATCAGGATTTCCAGGTGTTTCAGTCAGTAAATATTTTACAGGTTTCGCTGCAGGTAGACGGCGACGCAGCTTCGTGACTGTTTTTGTTGCCGGCTAGACACTGACGTGTCACGTGGCACCAAGTTTCAAGTTCATGACGTGGCTTGTGGTTATGACTCGCGTCTCGCGACGGAACATCCCGTCAAATAATTTCGCTTTTAACAAGGCATGAGCCTGCCATAACTGATAAGTTTGCAGAAGAAATATTGACATAACTGGATGTGCCATTTTATAGGTTAAACGTTTTATAAAATTTACAATCCGATCGTAAACACCAGAGATTTCCTTCTGCGCCATCCGCCCTTGTTATACATTTTCACGTTTCGTTATGCGTCGCGAAAACCACAGCCTACAAACCAATTAGATAAACCATTTATGCTGAGCTTTTGAGTCCCAATGTTGCGCAGAAACTGGTCAAGAAGTACCTACATATCTTTTTGCTAGCCCGTTTCAACAAAGCTCATTGACGCTATATTATAATTATTACGGAGCGAGCGAAGCGAGCGTAGTCTTTCCTTAGATTAACGGAAATTTCTGAGTATGAGCGGCCGGCCGGCCGGCCGTGCGGACGCTTTTGCGAGGCTTATATCTCAGCAACCACTTGACCGATTTACACGCGGTAATTTTTGTAGGGTAGCTTCATTCCTTCTACCAAGTATTGGACTATTCCCGATGCATGTGGGTGACCCCTTATGCACGTGCCACGTGCAAAACGAAGAGGTGTCAGTTTGGTAATTGTTGCAATATCTCGGTAACTACTTGGCCGATTGCGCTGAAAGTTGGCATGTAGGTAGGCACCCACTAGGCACTGCATATCCATGTGCCAGAGTTGGGGTGCTGCTGCACGTGCGCACGTGCAGGGGTCGTTTCCAGATCTCGAGAACGGCTGGACCGATGGCGCTCAAATTTGGTACACGGTTAGGGACCAGTTAGTAGGGTGCCGTGCACAAGTCAGTTGGGACCCATTTTGCACGTGCGCACGTGCAGGGTGCCGCTTTCAGATCTCGAGAACGGCTAGGCCGATTGTGCTCAAATTTGGCACATCGCTAGAGACCGGTTAGTAGAGTGCCGTGCACAAGTCAGTTGGAGGTACCCCCTCGAAATTTCGCACGTGCAAGGCCCACCCTCTCGCTCGCTCCGTTAGTCGCCCCAAAAGGCGTTATACTGGTGATATTGACAAGCATTGCATTGAGAGTACATGTGGATACCTAAGAGTAGAAAAAAGTAAAAAAGTTGTGTACATTATTACCGGTTTCATCAATCGACTTCTCAGCGCCGTTGTATCGAAAACGGCCAAACGGGTAAAAGAAACGAGACAGTATCAATCGTTTGAAATATGTGAAGGACAGTTCTGAAAACAAGCTTTGAGTAGCGTGGTATGCACCTCCCAAATAAATTTGTATGGATTATTGTGTACATACCTACGAACAGGGGTGCGGAGCCGGAGCCGGAGCCGCCGGAGCCGGCATATTTCACCTGGAACCGGAGCCGGAGCCGGAGCCGGAGCCGGAGCCGGAGCCGGAGCCGGAGCCGTCTGAAATCTCCACGGCTCCGCATCCCTGCCTATGAATGTGCATGAATTAGTTTTGAATTGGTTTCAGTGATCTTTTATAACAACTGAAAGAGACATCATGCAGATGCTATATATCTATAGAAATTTCTCTTGAGGCTAATTTTTTTACGAATATCTTCCAACGTTGCTGGCGAGCTATTCGCCGTTTTCACGACGGGCTATCTGGCAAATGCACCTAATTTGGTCAAATCTATACCAAATCTCTTTTACAACAAATATCTTCACATCATGAATTTCTTCCAGTGTTCTGATCGAAAAAATGTCTGATAATTTAAAAAATGAGGTCTAAATATAAGCACCTTTGCAAACCAAAACAAACTGAAAACTTTTAAGAAACACAATGGACCTAATTTGACCAAAATTGCACCAAATCTACACCTAATCTTCACCAAATGTGTATGGCCGTCGTGAAAACGACCATCATGATGCAAATAAAATATAGCCATTTTACATTATCACAGTCTGTCTTCGCAACAAAGACCGTCATCTCTGCCGAAACAGCCCCATCATCCTGACTCACCAGTTCCGGATGGCTCTCCGTGGCATTGTTGCATTTTCTTGCGATTCCGTTACTAATCGGTAAACGGCGTTTGAACGTCATCCCCACTCACGATCCGAGCCAAGGGCAGTGGGTGTCTGAAACGTCGCGGTCGCGATTCTCAGCTGCAAAGGATGAGGGAGTGGGAAAAACGCACCCAGCGCACTGACGACACTCGCTCAACTCCGTAAATTCTACTTGGCGATGACTCACCGTCATCCATCCATAGAAACCCAGTTTTGATCGGTGGTCCGAGCATTGACATGACGGGCTTGAATATACTTAATTCTAATAAGTATATTTCTAATGGAAAATATACTTATCTAATGGAAACGGAAACTAGAAAAATGAACGCATCGTTCACTACATGTGCATGGATGATTGTGCCGCAATTCTACAGCACACAGTTCAGCGCGGATTTTCCCTTCTAACTTGCATAAGTATTTGGGTATGACTGAACAATGTAAAACATGGTCACAAATTCTAACCCAAGGAATTACAACTTACCTACATACCTACGGCTCTGGCATTCTGCGTGAATACCACATATTTAAGACGGTAATTGATACTTTATCTCAAAGCTGGAATAAAAAAAAAACGCACGCCCACGCACATTGATGTGCGTCGCCCGTTACATAACGCGTTACCTCGTGAATTCAACTGAAACTCCCCTCTATTATGTGTTCAGCCTTCGCACACCGCAATTTTTAACCGCAGCACCAGTGCCCCAGAATGTGACGAGTTCTGACGCACAATCCTACTCGACTGGACCAGGTGTATACTTACGTTTGATGGATAGATCACAGCCAAAAAGGCCAAAAGAATTTTTGTACCTAAAAGCGTTTGCAGGTATGCATCACTTTCACAAGACCTATCATGAGCCAAGGCCATCCAAAGTCATCCAAGGCTATGAGAGGACATGTAAGGTAAACATAGTAAATCATAAGATGAAAAACCTCACGCAGCAAACGAGTCGGTAACATATAGCATTACTACTATTATATCATCCCCGTAGCAGTAACTACAAAACAAACGTTTAAATATAATTTCGGTGTCTTTGATCTGACCATTTATGGTCACCTGTTGTTTGTTGCTATGGGGTACCGTTGGATTCATATTGTGGAGAGCAGCATGCTCGTTCGCAGATTTGCACATTTATTCCTTTACGGATAACGCGCAAGTAAACTTTTACAGTAGTCAACGTTTTATGACAGTTTAAGCACATTGGTGTCTCTTTTTGGCTCATCTGACCTGACCTGCCCTGATTTGAAGTCAGCTTGAATCTTGTATGGACCAATTACGACTTTGATCTTCCTTATCACATTAGCCTTTGTTCCAGTTTTTGTATTACTTGTGATAAGCGTTATTGTTGCGAATATTTAAGTTTTGGGCCTTGACCTGACCAGGGTCACCTAAGCTCAGGCTATCGGCTTTTTTCTTGGTTCAGCTCAGATGCCTCAGAGCTGCGTTCATAACTTGTGCTTATCTCTAAATGTAAATTTAGTCCGTCAGTAATTTGAATTTTACGCCTGTGACGTCCAATTTTGCGTCACAAAGGTCTGGAATGTTACACCTGTGACCTCACCAAGAATACCATATAGGTCCAAATTGGTGTGCTTCTGGAGGTGTCGAATTGATAGGAAAAAAGACGATCAAATTTTCCTGCTACTCTTGCTTGAAGTTTCAAAGGTATTATAAATATTTGTCGCCACTCCCTCCTGTCGTGGGCCCGCGCCGGAAAACAAACTCAAAACTCTGTTTACTGCTTGGATGATAAGATCATCTTTCAATCTTCTGAGGACAAACCACACATTTTAGTTCAGTCTTATGCCTTTATTGAGGAACAATACTATATGCGTCTCATACTTAACCCGCGCCCGGCTGGGGGTCCTGGATTTCCACGCCCTGCTGGGGGGGGGGGGTGTTTGAACACCCCCCCCCTTCTAACTCGGCTCCTGGGCCACGTAGCGATACGCGGAAGGCGGCGTTCGAAAGAGCGTCAAAAATAATGAGGAAATCACTTTGGTCAATTTTTTGGTCAGGTCAAAGGTCAGGTCACCAGAGGTCATTGAAGGCAAAATTTCGCCGATTTCTAGGTCGAATGTGGACAATTTCCAAGAAGCCAACGCATAACTCGGGAACCAATAGAGCTACAGCGCCGCGGAAAAGCGCATTCGATAGCCCTATTAACGCCCTTTCTGAGTAATTCTCTCAGATTTGACCTAACGTCAACGGTTTTGCCTGCAGGGGGCAAAAACTGCAAAAATAGCCGATTTTTTCGGAAACAGTTTTTCTGCAATAACTTCTGACCCAAGCCTTGTACGAGCTTACTTTTACCGACATCGTGTTCCTTTCGTCAAGACGCATCGAATGAACTATAACTTGACCTTGAAAGGTCAACTTGAAAATTTGACCTCAGGTCAAGGTCATGACCTGACCGGAAAGGGTCATGTTGCATATCAGTCGATCCGTATCGTCGAGCTGAACACATCTAAGGCGTTTTCATCGCTCTAGCATGCCTCTATCAAAAGTTATTTGCGAAAAACTGTTAGATACCATTCGTGACCTAAGATGACCTCAGGGCATAAACAGGGGTCACAGACACCATTTTCATGTTCAGTGTGTCTAAACCACTTGTAATTCAGTGTTTGGGAGTGTTTATAATGTCTTTCGTCCAAAAGAGGCGCATTTCAATTTTCTCCCATTGACTTGTAATGGGGAGGTCGCAAAATTGACCTGACCTTAGGTCATCGATATCAAAAGTCTGAGATATACATTTTGTACATGCTATTGCTCTCAGCAAACGCTGAAAGTTTCAAAGCGATCGGTCACTCGGTGTAGCTATGACAGCCATTGAAACTTTTTATGAGGTGAGGTCACTTCAAGTGACCTGGTGACCTGACCTTGAATGACCTTGGTCTGAAATTTTCACAACATGTGTAGAATTGATGTATGATAAGGTGTACCAAAAACGGCGGCGCTCCGCGCCGCCGTTTTTGAGATATTCGCGAAAAACCACAAGGGGGGGTGTTCAAACACCCCC
The DNA here is from genome assembly GCF_019059575.1 of Amphibalanus amphitrite. Taxonomy (NCBI): domain Eukaryota; kingdom Metazoa; phylum Arthropoda; class Thecostraca; order Balanomorpha; family Balanidae; genus Amphibalanus; species Amphibalanus amphitrite. The sequence continues at coordinate 120,714 of NW_024882900.1, forward strand.
CCCCCCCAGCAGGGCGCGGGTTAATCACGGAACAATGCACCTGTGCGCCCGTGTCTGTTGCAGTACAACATCACTAATTCTCTACGATTCATATGAATTCCGAGTGCGCCCCATGATCAATCACCCTGCGCACGCCGCAGCCTTCAGCCGTTCCACTACTGCCCCAGTGAGGGACGAGCTCTGACGCACAGAACTGCCGGCACCAGTTGGGTGACATGCCGCCGCTGATCCCAGCCCTCCGTGCATGGCCACGTGGTCGGCCGGATACGCGTCTTTCGGCAAACCCCACCGCAGCGGGCGCCGCGCGCCGCGAGCTGCGGGCGACCGCCGCAGTCACGGCCGGGCCGCCTGGCCTTGCACAGGCCGAGGCAGGAAGAGCGCCGTCGACAGTTTTGCAAGAGAGGTGGATTTTCTTGGCGATCACAGGAGCGAAGATCCAGACGGAGCCGGTTCCATTTGGAGGTCAGCTGATAGAAATCCGGTCTGTGTAAACTGCTGGTAATATCTCAGCTCTATACCTGTCTGCGCTGCTGGACTAAGGGTAAAATAAGTTTTTTTTTTCAGAAACGGACACGCATGACATTGAGATGGTTTCAAGTAAGCGTTTATTGGCATTGTATAGCAGTAATTGGTGTTTTATAGAATCTTGTCGCTTTGGTCTTCTGAGAGATATCCCTCAGAAACGTATGAATGAACTGCTATTAGCTATTTTTAAACATGTATCTTCGATAGTGGTGTTGAATGTTACCTCTAACCCTCGCCGGCCGAGGGGGGAGGGTACCGCCCGCCATAGGATTTTTTCGCGATAGCTCAGAACACGCCGGCGATAGACAGTTGAAACTTGGCATACCTGACCTTTGATTTAAGCTGGATCTTGTGACACCAACCGCATTTTCAGGGGCACTGACCTATGTACATGTAGGCGTCATATATGACGCCATAAATGTCGCAACTTCGCAATGCTCTAATTGCCAGAGGAGCTGTCGGAGGGAGCTATGCTAGTGCGCAGAAACTTGCAGGAGCCATAGTATCCTCCAGAGGTCTCACAACTTGTATATCTCGGATTTTCCTTAAGGTCACATGAGATCAGGTCGATCACGTGACCTCACCATTCCCTACACCTGAGTCCATGGGGAAATATGGAACTTGTTCTTTTAGCGCCGTGAATAATCCAAGCCTAGCTTAAGCACATGGAATCGTGCTTTCATGAACTACTTGCAAGGTTCAAATTTCAATGCTTCACTGTTGCATCGTTGACCTTGCCTGACGTCATTCATAACATCGCTAGGGTCATAAAAGTTTTTCGCCCGTATAACCGATCGAATTCAGCTAGCGAGCTGGGAAAGTTACCAATGAAGTCGGGAAGACCTGCCAATTCGAATGCAGGTCTGAGTATGAGTATGAGCGGCCGGCCGGCCGCTCATACTCAGAAATTTCCGTTATTCTACGTAAGTAGTATGCGATACGACCTCCTTCGACGAGCTTCGTGACCTGAGGGGCTCTGACCTGACCTTGGCCCGAGGTCAACACCTTATGTTAATGTTGACCTGTGTTGACCTTAATGTCAACATAGGTCAACACTTTATGTTGACCTCACCCAAACAAAAGTATACCATTCGACGCGCCAGAGCAAGACAAACACGATGGTGCCATTTTCGCGGCTCTGCAGCCATTGTTGGCGAAGTTATTTACCAAAAACCGAACCCGTGCCTTTGGTCATTGACATGACCTTAGAGATGACTAGTTGACCTAACTCCTAAGACCTTAACCCTCGCCGGCACAGGGGGGGGGGGTTGATGCAACCCCCCCTAAGGTTTTTCGCGAATAACTCGCGTAAAAAGCGGCCGATCGCGACGAAACTTTCAGTACCCTCGCATTGATCAATTTTACACCTACCCTGAAAATTTCATGACCCTGACCCCAATGACCTTTGACCTGTGACCTCTTTTCTGTGACCATGTTTGGCCGAAATCGCGGTTCGGCGCATGTCGGCTCGCATTAGCCGCGCGTTTGCAAGCTTTTCGTCGTTTCAAACGTTCAAACGTGTGATTTGATGTTGCTCCCATGCATTAGGGTGGGTGTCAAGGTCACCTGAAGGTCAGGTCAGGTCATTGACCTTTGGTGACCTCGGGTGACCTCGGTTCACTTTTTCGAGTTTTACATGTTTCTAGGCTAGTTTTTGGAGCTGAATTCGAATTTAGCAACCATTTGAACATTTACGAAGTAGTTTTGGTGCCTTCGTAACATGCTACGAAGCTGTCCGAGGCGGTTGACACGTATTACGAATACCCGTCACAACCCCTACCGGTTGACCTGACCTGACCTGACCCGACCTGGTCTAAATGCTTAAAGACATCATCTCTGATCAAAACTAACACGATATTCGTGATCAGCACCCCGGAAAACCTTATAGCAGCCACACTTTACGACTTTCTAACAGGTCCCGATTTTCCCGGTTTTCGGGTCATTGACCTGACCTGGAAGGTCACCCGATGACCTAGGACCTTAAAATTGGGTATCATCGGCTTCCTCTCGTGACGGGCAACACGCTCGTTTTTTTCCGCGAAGCTCTAGCTCGATCAGGGGCCAAACGCGAGGGGGGGGGGTCGTACCAACCCCCCTTGTGCCGTCGAAGGACTCAAAATGGCCTGTGCCGGCGAGGGTTAAAATCGGGTACCAGTCGCTGCGTCTTGTAACCGTGCATACGCTCGTTTTATCGCGAGGCTCTAGTTTATGTAATTAGGGGCGAAACGGCGATGGGGGGTCGTACCCCTTCCGCTCTCGGCCGGGGCGTATAAAGCAAACGAATAGGTCCGGCGAGGGTTATGTCCTTTGCACCAATATCTATGAAATTATTTATTAGCAATAAGTAGGTAGATATTACCTACTTATAGGGATATAATAAAATCGTTTCCATTGTATTTTATAAATGTACTAAAACGCCTCGAAATTTACGATAAGAAGAACAACTGAATAGTCCAGCATTCTGCAAATTTCGTTGCCTCCTGAGCTTGGGCGGTGTTACCCAACGGTCGCTGTTACCCCCAAAAATTTAGACATTTACTAAATGTGGAATAGTGCAATCATGAACGACACTACAATAAAACAATTGGTTGATACGATGTAAAATTGATGCGACAATCCAATGAAACTGAGATTTTAATCATTGGGCCAAAAATTACGTGACTAGACCCTAAAAGATTAAGGGGATCGGTGTTCCCCCGTCTTCCCCTACATTTTCATTTTTTAGTGTAAACAAAATGCGACTCTTTCGGTTCCAGGCTCCTCGCGGCGTAACATTGACCTTGTATGACTAGCTTCGCGGTCTCGTACTCGGCTCGAAAGCAGCTCGGATCTCGCCGCTTCTCTGCATGCAACATCCTTATGCACTGGCGGCTACAGAAAGGCGGTCTCGACGCCGCGGGGGGCGTTATACGCCCAAAAAGTGTCTTAAAATTCCAAAAAATTATCGGATTTTGATACCATACGCATCGCTGTCTAGTTTAAAACAAACTTTTCCTGATAAAAGTTGTTTAGTTTTCGTTTCATTCTCGAATAACCGCAAAAAAAATCAATTTCGCGCGCTGCGGGGGGGGGGGCATTTGCCTCAACCCCTCCCCTCTGGATCTGTCAGTGTCGGTAGGTATGCAGCATCGTTATTTGTTGGTATTGGCCTCAGTCGTTTTAGATTAGATAAAGTGTTTATTGGTCGATATCCGGATGCACCCAGCTTCTCGCTCCATTTCATAATGGCCGATTGGTAATTGGACAGTCACCAGGAATCTAAGTAAATAACTACTAGGTACCTATATGAAGAAGTTATCATCTGAAGGATTCATCCCCTCGGCATGACAACACACCCAGTTCATTATCCAACCATATAGCCACTGTCACCGGTCGGAAACCGGTATCCTTCATTCAGGGCCAACAGGCAGCATGGAACTGCCCAAAAATTCTCGGATCTCGGTGCTGCGATGACATTGCAATAAAATAAATTTCATGGCTAAGAGCGGTCAGCTCACACCGCTAGATGATTAGCCGTTGGATGCTTCCGTGCGGGAAATGTTGACCCTTCTAGATATTATGTGTTTGCATGTGCACTGTGCGTGTTTGGTATGCATAGGTAATGTAGCACTCCGTGGTGACAACGACGGGGCACTAATGACGGATTTTTGTATATTTACTGGATACCCCAGCTGTTGATGAATCATTACAGCGATCACGAAGATTCTCTAGCGATGGCAGGGCCTGGAATGACGATGGTGCGCCGGTGATGACGAAATTTTTGCATGTGACGTCATCATAGTAGTGACATCACTAAATCTAAACCTGCTTCGTTACATAACTCACTGCAGCCACCTGTCTGATTTGTTCCCAACGAACCGTTGCTCCACTTAACCGAGTCACCGGCCTCAATCAGTGCGCAAAGCTCTGCAGTCTGCACCTTGGGAAAATGCGGGACAGAGCCACCGGCGCGGTGGTGCAAACCCTGACCGTGAGCCCCTCTGGGAGCGCCGTCTCCGAGCGGACTAACCTCGCCTGCTGGCGGTGTCATCGAACCGCCGGCCTTAAACTCGTCTCAAGGCAGACCCGTCAAGGTAGACTCGTCCTGCCACGCTCCGTCTCCGGCTGCGGCGCGGCCAATTGACAAGATCAATTTGTAGGATTCGCCGTGTGGTTACAAGGCAAACTCTTTTGCGAACACATCATCATGAACAAGAATAAGAGGTGGAGAGTTAATTGCACTGACATTTTGTTAGCTGTGTCAAATGAATCGAATGGAATGTCAAGATTGATTGAATAATCTGTTATGACGTAAGATCTCCCGTTCATTAACCTATACATATATGGCAGCATCTTTCATGCTTAGAAGCACAAACGTGCGGGGTAAAGATGCGTTGCAAGAAGGCAACAAGCCTTCTCTCTTACTTTGCTTTCGCTATTCGTTCGGCTGCGTTACGCAGGACTTCCGCCAGCGACTGCAGCGAAGCACACAAACATAGCACCATTTCCAGCGGGTAACTGCAATAGCACACAGCAAGCTATCAGCGCCGGACTGCCAGAACCAAGCATCGAAAGCGTTATACCTCCATTTGAGCTACCTATATTGAAAATATCTTAACATTAACTGCAATAGCACACATGGCAAGCTATCAGGGCCGGACTGCCAGAACCAAGCATCGAAAGCGTTATAACTCCAGTTTAGCTATATATTGAGAATATCTTAGGTAGGTAGGTACTCGTAGTTAGATAGCGGTGCTGTGCATGGATTAACCCTATTAGTGGCAGGGGGGGGGGTTGTTTTTATCCACCCCTCAGGTTTTTCGGGAATATCTCCGAAACCGCTGAAGCTACGATGCTGAAATTTTCTGACTTTTCCTAAAACTAAATTGGGCACATTCCCTGAAAATTTCAAGTTCATACCTTTACCAGGGGCGGCTCCAGAGCACTGGGAATTGGGGGGTCCTATTCGTGAAGCGAGTCATTTGGGCGAAGATCACGATGCTGCACCAGTTTTACGAACAGTGAATGAAAGGTATCATGTGATAACATATACAGTTATTGTGCATCCTCTTTTGACACGTTTTTGCTATAATAGGCGGATCCAGGCGTCCAAAAAGGGGGGTTATGTTTTACCTCCCAACATAGGTGCCCTGACACCGCCTATGCATGACAAATACAATTGTAGTCGTTCTCTCATAAGAAAATTGTAACATAACAAGACCATTACCACCCTTTTTAGAAACAGTACCAACAAAAGCCTTATTTACTATACTTTTTGTGTACCCCCAATCTCAATGATCTGTATCCGCCTATGATTTTTGAAAATGCATATTTTTAGGATCCATGTGAATTCCTGGTTCATTCTCTATCGATCGGCAAAAGTTGCGTTAAGATTGGTTCAGAAACCTGGCCGTGATAAACAGTCTAAAATGTATCTGCAATTTGCCCGTTTTTACCCCCCTCTACCCCCCTATTGACATTTTTTAATTTTTATTTTTTAGAAATGTAGATCACGTTGAGCGAAATCGAATGCCGTTTGAATTTTGAAAATCGGCCCGTTAGATCTCGAGATATCAAGGGGGGGTTGTAAACAGCCCCCCCTGCCACTAATAGGGGTATACCAGGAGCCTGCCACTAATAGGGTTAACGCAACGGGGCTTTCAAATCAGTATCAAAATGCCAACTCGATAAATACAGCTTGCCCGTGCCTTCATAACAGAAAAAGCGGATGCAATGAACGAAGCCGAACAGAAACTTATTGCGTGATCAAGAAAACTAAAATGGGCCCAGCAACGTGAAGTGCACTGAATAGGTAGGCACTTAAAAATCATCGCATGCGAATTGTACATGCTGCAATAGCTTTTAACCCTCGCGGGCCCGGGGGGGGCGTTTTTCGCCCCCCCCCCCTGGCGAATATTTGCGATAGCTCCCGAACGCTTAGGGATAGGAAAGCGAAACTTTCAGTACCTTTTCTCCCATCAATTTGGCATCTTCTGAAGTAAAAAATTTGGACCTAGCCCCCTTGATGACGTCACAAGGTCCATTTTTCTAGACCCCTGCACGGCAAACTTCGGCGTCACAGACGCAAACTTCAAATAGCTGCTAAAAATAGAGTTTTAGAGATAAAGACAAATTACGAGCATGGTTGTGTAGCGTTTGACCTAGAGAAAAATAGAAAAATAGTTTTGGTGACCTGAGGTCAGAGGTCAGGTCAACGACCCCGAAATGTGGTTTTGGTTTTTCGCAAATAACTTCGACAAAAAAGGTCCTAGAGCTACGGCAGTGGTACCATCGCATTCGCCTTGTCAAGCCGCGTCGAATGATATATATTTTGTTCGGAAAAGGTCAAGTTTTATGTTGACCTCATGTGACCTCGAATGACCTCTGGTTGACCTTGACACATGAAAGGTCGTTTATGATGGATTTGTACCCGCTGATCACGAATCTGGCATCTATTTTCCTCTAAGCCTTCATTTAGAGCTTCCGGATGGCAAAATTGTCTTATTTATTATTACGAACTTGCATCAGTGAAATAGCCTCTAGCAGGGATACTCTTCAGTGACCTTGACCTTTGAGCAGCCTTGTATCGTAAGAGGAACCACAAATAGGGAACTGATAAGCCTCAAAACATTTCCAAACATCTTGAAAGTTAGCACGCAAGATGTGCGAAAAAGTGCCAAGTTTGAGGTCAATTTTGAGCGTGACCTTGACCTTGACCTTTAATTTTGAGCACATTTTCAGAATCCTCAGATGCTCTTCTTTCGTTTGACACCCAATTTTGCCGGTTTGATGCCGCCTGCCGTCCTCTAGAAGGCTTACTTTGAGATCACTACACATGTGCCGGTTTTTGCCTTTGACCTTGACCTCTGACCTTGAAAATTGACCTGAGGTCAAAAATTTTAGGTGCTTTAGAATCGTCTCGTAAGGACCTTTCGTTTGGTATCGCTTTTGTTTCCGTAGCCCCCTTATTTACGGAGTTAGACAGGGGGGGCGAAAAACGCCCCCCCCGGGCTGCGGTGGTTGGGATTACCCCCCGGGCCCGGCCGGGTTAATTAGCTAATGTTCGTTTGCTAAGTTCGGCAGACAACGTTTGAAGTGGTGTTATCGAAAGAAAATACCTATGCGAGAAGGTAGCGTCTAGGAATTGCACAGATTACCATCACTACATAGGACTTTAATCTCGTGGACTAGGTCAAATCACTTTCAGACGAGGTATTTTCCTGTCCCTGACTTGTGTAGTGTACCTAAAGTTTGTCACGGTTTTGACGGAAAATGAAATAAGCCCATGTGTATCGCACACTAACAGACACATGCATGATTACTGCTCAGATAGATTAATGAATAGTAACGTTGACCTCCGTAACTAGGTCACATGCGGTTTCCGAGTGCAACAGGAATAACCCGCGCCTAGTTGGGCCTCTCAGCCAACTTCGCCATGTTGGGGGGGGGGGGCGTAATTGGCCACGCCAGGCTTCTCAGTCGGATAGTATGAAACTAGAAAGACGCGGAAAAAGCAATAGATAGCTTGCTATGAGATATTTTAGATAAATAAAGGTTATATCTCGATCGGGTCATCGCTGAGGTCACCGGAGGTCACCAAAGGTAGAAAAACAACACTAATATTATTATCTCTCGATTTTGATAATTTTTCAAAAATTCTGTGCATAGCTCTGGAGCCAACAGAGCTACAGCGCCGCAAAAAAGCGCATTCGATGGTCTCCTAATTGCTATTTCTGACTTTTTATCTCAGATTTGAGCTAGGGCCAACGGTTTAGCCTTCACAGAGCAAAGTCTCTTAAGAAAAGAAAATTTTTTAAAAATTACCTTATGCAATGGCCCGAGTTTCAAACTTCCATGGATATAAACTGTAGGAATGACAGAATCACAAAGGTTTTTAGAGGCATGGTCACTTAACTTGACCTGGTCACCTGACCTTGTGTGACCTGGGGTCAAAAACTTAACCCTCGATGCAAAATTTAGGTATCATAAGCTACACCAAGTTTCACCAGTCTTTTTCACACATGCAAAAAAGAGCTGGTAGGTACGGCCTCCTCACCTGGGTGAAGGATAGCAACGAGACCAGTTCAACGGCTCAGGACACTTCACCCTCACCAGACCCGTTCTTTCTTAAATACGTCTCGTCTGATCCAGCGCTCTGGGGGGAGGGGGAGGGTATGGTACAACTTCACTATTCGTTTTGCCCCAAACCGAGCCAGAGTTTCACAAAGGAAAACATAGTGTCAGAGTCTTCATTGACTGTCATTAAAGCCAGAACGATTGCACCCAATCCTGGCCACTTAAAGGTCAGGCTAATTCCCGAAATGCAAGAATCTTAGTTTTCGTAAGTAGCTTTGGTAAAAAGTTATCGAAGAGTTTGATTTGTAATTGTGTTGACTATCACGGCTGTCATGCCCCCAGATGAGTCAAATGAAATATACTTTGTATCAGGAAAGGTCAGGCAGGGGTCAAGGTCAGGGCAGCGCTGGTCGGGTCGTGAAGTTAGTCTTCGGAGGAAGTGTTGCACCAAATACCAATCACTCGACTCCGAGTTGACACCGTAATGCAAATTATACTTGGTGTGAGCTGTTAGCTAATATACCTACTTTGACTAGCTACGAGAGTTGCGTTAGATATATGTTACGAAGATGTTCATACATTTCCGGTAAAATTCAATGCAATTAACGTCGCATACCTACCGCTATAGCATATGTTTGCACCTGTTATACATTTATCTATAAAAGGATACTCAGGATTTACGAGAAGGGGATCGTTTGGCACATATTATTGAGTCTTATTCGAACCCCCCGGCCATTCATATGTGTGCTGTGCATGCTAAGAGACAGGAAGGATTCTCTACTTATCCGACGACTTGAAGCCAGGAACCCGAGACTTCAAACGCATCATAAACGACGTCAACCTCATGCAGCTGGTGGAGGAGCCGACTCACATCCACCCGACTCCCACGCTGCTCGACCTGATTTTGACCAACCAGACTGACCTCCAGTCATCTGCCAGAGTGCTCCCTGAGCCTGTTGCAGACCACCAGCCTGTCATCTTCAGCGCCCCAGTCGGCCGCCAGCGCCGCCCGCGCCCAGCTCCAGTCACCACCAGGCCGTGGCGACGGATGAACTGGGACGCCTTCTGTCTCCGTCTCCTGACCGCCGACTGGGAGCGGCTCTACAGCACAGCAGCTGTGGACGGGAAGCTGGCGGCGTTCATGGGTGTCTGGAGTGCGGCGGTCGACGAACTGTGTCCAGTTGTCACCGTGTCCCGACGCCGCCCGGACTGTCCGTGGCTCAGGGACAATCCTGACATCGACACCGCGATAGAGGAGCGCGACACCGCCCGGCACACCTGGCGGCGGAGCCGTTCAGCGGAGGCGCGGCGGGAGTACCAGCTCAGTCGCAACAGACTGAAGGGTCTTCTCGCCCGTGCTAAGCGGGAGTTCCTCTGTAACGACCTGCTGACGGACCGGCGAGGTTTCTGGAGCCGGATCAAGAGCTTTGCTCTACGCCCTGCAGGCGCCGCTCCAGCCAGCAGCGCTGATGACGTCACTCGACGGGCCGACGAATTCAACGCTCATTTCGCGTCGGTCGGCACTTGCGTCGCGGCTGATGTCGCTCGCTCCGGAGGCGCTGACGTGGGGCCTCGCCCGCCCTGTGTGTGTGCCTCCGCCTTAGTGCTGGGGCCTGTCACCCTGCCGGAGCTGTCTGAGGCTATCAGCTCCATGAGCTCCTCGCGCGCCGTCGGTGTGGACGGCGTGCCGCTATTCGCGATTGTGCGTAGTTTTGCTGTGATAGGACCCCATCTTCTTCACATCATCAATCACTCCATCTCTTCCTCCGTCTTCCCATCCGCTTGGAAACTCGCCCGCGTCATCCCCGTCCACAAATCTGGCGACACCTCAGACCCCAGCAACTACAGGCCCATCTCCATTTTATCCGCACTATCCAAGATCATGGAAAAGGTCGTTTCTCGCCAACTCGTGTCTTATCTTGTGAAAAACAATGTTTTGTCTCCGCACCAGTACGCGTATCGTCCGTGTCATTCCACGGAGGACGCCGTGCTCGACGCTGTCCACTGGATATCAACGCAGATCGACGCTGGACGAGTCGCGTCGCTGACGACGCTTGACCTCAGCAAGGCGTTCGACAGCGTTGACCACGGCGTCCTCCTGGACAAACTGGAGTGGTATGGTGTGAGCTCGATGTGGTTCAGGAGCTACCTGCACGATCGGAGACAGGTAGTGACCGGCGGCTCCTCCGATCCCCTCCCGCTGACCCATGGCGTGGCCCAGGGGTCCATCCTCGGCCCAATCCTCTTCCTCATCCTCATCAACGACCTTCCCTGTTTCCTCACCCATGGCCGACTCCTCTCCTACGCAGACGACACCCAACTCCTCGACCACTCACTTCCAACAACCCCAGATCTCTCTCAGCTCAGATGTCGTGTCGAGCAGTCAATCTTCGATCTCCAGCTGTGGTTCCAGGCCAACAGTCTAAAAATGAACCAAAACAAAACCTTTATCACTCTCATCGGAACCCAGCAAACTCTAAAAAAGACTGAGTCATTCTACGTCTCACTCTCCGGTAACGACATTCGGCCAAGTCAGACCGTCAAAATTTTGGGTGTGCTGCTCGACCGACACCTGACGTGGGATCCCCACATAACCATGGTTGTGCGTCGCTGCAACTCCATCCTCGCATCCCTCCACAAAATCCGGCACCACCTCACACCTGACGTCCTTAAACTCTTAGTCCAAGCCCACGTGTTCCCACACATTCAGTATTGCCTGTCCGTCTGGGGAGGAGCCGCCAAGTGTCAAATGCAGCGCGTCCAAAAGACGATGAACTTCGCCGCCAGACTTGTGACCGGGACACGACGGTCCGAGCATATATCGCCGGCGTTGGAGTCGCTTGGTTGGGAGAGGGTGGATGTGATGCTGCGCCGCCATGATCATGTTCACGTCCAGAGAGCCCTGTACAATCAGGGGCGGCGCCACGGGTTTTCGATAGGGGGGGACGGGGACCGAAAATCGAAAATCCCAAAAGTAGATACTGATTGTGTATGCAAAAAAAAAAACGAGGCACGTAACGCCGCGAAACTTGGCAAGGCCCAAAACACATCGAATGGTGCATCCCGTTTCCAAACTTATCCTAGGACAATTAAGATCGATCACCTTTTCAAGCATCCTTGCCTCTAAATCAAAATTTGCAGTCTTGCCAACTCAAAGCTGGTTTCCTACAAGCTGCGAATTGCTTAGGTATGAGTAGCAGTGCCAGCTATTCTTACGTTTCGTACTTTCAAATTTTCGATCTTACGTCTGGTCAGCTTCAGGGCTTCACCATCATATAGTCATGGTGGAGGAAAAGTGGGAATGTCTTCTGCTCTGACAAGTGCGCCAAAACTGCAATATAATTTCAGAATCATGACATCACCACCTGATCCATATGTAACGGGCAGGGTGCAGCTAATGGCTAGCCGTCAGTGGTCATGTCATCGGTGGTCACTCAAAAGGCCATGCTAGGTCATGGAAGGTCACCAGCCGTTATTTGATCACACTTTCTGATGGATTTTACTTGCCAAGAGCTTCGCGGGAAAAACGAGCGCATGCACCGTTGAAAAAATTGAGTGAAAGGGTCTCAGGTCCGGCGACCTCTGCAGGTGAAATGCCCCAGGGTAGGATTCCGGTGCTTGTTGATTAACTTCGTCAAAAATGGCAGTAGAGCTGTGATGTCGGCACCATTGTGTTCGTCATGCTCGAGCTGGCACGACCTGCATCGTTCTCATATTCACCCTCCAATCGTAACTACAGCAGGCGCTGTTACGATAGCTCGGCAAAATCCAGAGACCTTCATTACCTCCCTTTGGGAGGTAATGAAGGTCTCTGGAAACTTCATCCCACATCTCTTTAGCATTAGTGGCTCTCCTTATGGAACAGGTTTCTTGACTGGTCTGTTTCACCCCAGAATTCAAAGACTATAATAGTCAAGGTAAATCCGAGCGCACCACAGTGAGCACAATTTGATAAGCTGGTGTATCTCAATTTTCATGTAGAACCTTTCACGTATCACGAACCTAAAACCCTTTCGTGCACTCATGCAAAAGCAACTGCCATGTTTCAACAGCTGGTAATGGCATTTTCACAGCCGCTGACGTAAGAAGGGGAGGGATGGGGGGCTCGATTAGACCCGCCGACCGAACTTAGTTTTGCAGAAAAAAAAACGAGTGCTATCGAACCCCTTGACGAGAGGGAATCGATGCTATATCCAATTATAAGGTCTTGGGCTACTGCGTGCTTTTTTGGTCCTGCCTGTGATCTATCCGAACACTTCTCCCCACAAGTGCTGGGGTTAATGGCATAGATTTCAAATGGTTCCTGTGGTAGAACTGCCATGCTTGAATTTGACTAATTAGGAATGGAAAATTTTCATATGGTAACGGAAATCTATGGAATTTCAGTGAACTTGGTTTTATCGGCAATGGGGTCTGGCAATGGGGTGGGGAGGTTATAAGTAATAACCCTGCCTGGCGCCCCAAAAAGGGGGCACGATCCCCGAGGCCCTGCCAATCACCTTATAACTACAGGCATCACAGCTCCACACCTTTTGCATATGGCCAGGACCCCCTGCGATGCATCCCAACAGCAATCTTTATTCAGAACCTGCCTTGATTAACCAACGATGCATTAAATGCGACGGATAGCTCTATAATGCATTATTATCAACTATTGAACGGCCCTCGCCGATAGGGGGGTACTGTACCCCCCTAACTTTCGATAGCGGGGGACCTGTCCCCCCCGTCCCCCCCGGTGGCGCCGCCCATGTGTACAATGACCAATGTCCCCCAGCGATGTCGGCCATGTTCACCCGCCGGGCCGAAGTGTCGTCACGTGACACTCGCGCGGTAGCAGCCGGGAAGTTGCAGCTCCCGAAGTGGCGGCTCGCAAGAACTCAGCGGGAGTTTGCATATAGAGCGGCAGCATCGTGGAATGCGAAGGACACCGCCATAGGCACCTGATTTTAGAATGTCAACCCGCTGATGTCAACTTCTTACATGCGGATGATGCGTTCGCGAGTGTTTTAATGTAATCGTCGATGTGTTTTAACGTAGCTTTTGCCATTGTATCAGCATCATATATTTTTAATTGGGTCTCACTTAGCTCCTATGTCACCATGTCACATTCCTGACCGGATTCTTAATACCCACCCCGTGGAAGAATTCTAATAAATGACTTTGACTTTGACTTTGACTTTGACAACCGTGACGCAGCGCTCTTAAATTCTGAGAAACACCACCAAACCTTCCAAGATTGTCAGTCCTCTACTTGTAATCTGCTATGAGGAATGAGATTAAGGAGATAGATTTAGCACAGGTTGGTAAGAGTCTACTTTGTGATGACGTCATATGGTTTCATTAAGCACCTGTCAAGAACTTGCATATCATTTTACAATTAAGGAAATGTGGGTGTTAATACAATTGTGTCCTACCATAGACGTAGGCGCTGGAGCAGAGAGCTGTACCTGAGTAGAGGGCCATATCCTCCGACTTTTTGTCCGGGGAGCTCGCATTGTATTCAAGCTCTCCCAGCTCGACTTTCGAGGCATACGAGATACGGAAATCAGATTTACGTAGAGGCAAGGGGCCTATGCTCTCTAATCTTCGCTAGGGTGGGGGGTGGGGGGAAGGTGACTCGTTCGTATGGTGTATGAGCTCTCAGCTCGGTCGGTCAAGTCAGTCAAAGTTAGGAGGCCCTGTCGGTCAAAGGAGAAGTAATCCCACAGACAGGCGCGGATACAAGGGGGGGCCATGGGGGCCATGGCCCCCCCCTTGGCCGATTTTTTTCAAAAATAAAATAAAAAGTTAAAAAGCTGAAAAGGGGGCCTCCTGAAAATAAAGTGGCCGAAATCCGATGAGTTTTTTTTTAACCTACCCACTTAGTTATTTCTTAGAAGACTAGCTGAGAAGACTTCTTTGTTAGAAGATTGATAAAGCTTTTCATAACTTGGAGGTCTCTTATACTCACAGAGATGACCACTTTTACAGGGCCTCCTAACCTGCACAGAGGGCCTCCAAGCCTGCACAGATGTCCTAACAAACACAAAATCTCTTAGCCTACACAGAGGCCTCCACTCGCATCCGAACAAAGGGCCTCCTAGCCAACACAGAGGGCCTCCTAACTCACACAGAAGGTCTCCTATCCTGCACAGAGGGACTCCAAGCCTGCACAGATATCCTCTTCGCCAACACAGGACCTCTTAATCTCCACAGAGGGCCTCCACTCGCATCCACACAAACAGTGTCCCAAAATTGAGTTTTGTCTTGGGTGTCAGAGGGGGAAATTACCCACCAAAAAGAGGGCAGCTGATTCGATAAGATCAAAAAGGAGTGAGAAATGACAAAAAGCATGCATTTTATTTTAGGGTGTAGAATGTTTGATGCTAACTGGGCATCCACACAACTGTCTTTCTATAGGTAAAAAATCTATGTTTTCTTGGTTGGGACTTGGGAGTGGAAAATTGTTCTTAAAAATGGTGGTGAGAGTGGAAAATGAATTTCATTTGGATGTCGTTTCCCACCCAAATAGACAAATTTTGGGACATTGCACACAAAGGGTCTCCAAGTCTGTACTGAGGGCCTGCGCTCGCATCTGCACAGAGGGCCTCCTAGCTATCACAGAGGGCTTCCTAGTTCACATACAAGGCCTCCTAGCAGGGGCGGATCCAGGGGGGGCGATAGGGACTATAGCACCCCCCGGGCGACTTTCTCATTTTCTTTTTTTTTTTGCAAAAAAAGCATGATAGGGGGCCCCCAAAAATAAAGTGGACGAAATCCAGGCTTAAACTTTTGGGGGTAGGTAGGGCCCCCATCGATGGGGGGCCCCCGATTCGGAATAGCCCCTCCCTTGGCAAAATGCTGGATCCGCCCCTGCCCACAGAAGTAGTCGACGTCTACAACAAAAGTAATCCCACAGATGTTTTCAAGTCATAATCATATCATCCAGCGTAGGCTCAGTCGGAGGTGTAGGGGGCAGCATTGGGCAGCCGGCAACCGAGACAAGCGTGCGCACTCGGACCCAGGGTTCTCAGAACATATGTAGATAGCTTAGGGTTCCTTGAGGACTGAGGTTAGCTTGGGGTCTTCAGGGCCCAGGGGCCTAAGTCTCTTGGGCACTAAGTGACCTACAAATGACCCTCGGGGACCTGTGGGACTTTCAGACATCGACGCGGTGCCCTTAGAGCCCGAAGGTCGCCTTAGGGCCATCCGAGACCCGCGTGGGGCCTTCAGAGGTCGGCATGGGACCTTCGGGAGCTAGCGTGGGCATTCTGCTCTCCTATTATAACCTTACTCTGTGTTTGTCTGGGTCGAGTGACCGTCAGCCTGGATAGAGAAGTTTTAGCATTTAGCAAGCTTCAGGATGGGACTGTCCAGACAACTGTCCAGCTGGTCGAATATGTAATTTACATAATCTAATCTTTGTCCCAAGCTACCGAAAACGTGATTCTTTGACTCAGCTGGGACGGTATAACTTCTCACTTTTTTTCTTTCTCGTTTTTTTTTCTTATCGGTGAAAACCGGCGAGAAAACTTGATTCGAGGGTAGATTAAATGATCGGATTAACGACCTCCTAAACTTGAAGGCAGCTGTAGCGCAGCCTGTCTGTTCGCTTGCACTTTGAAAGTCTTTCAGTACTGTTTGAAGATTTGCTTATTTGCGTACACACTTTTACTCTTAGTTTGCTCGTACGATTCACCATAACGTCAGTTTGAGATTTTGCAACCCCTTGCAAAAGCGCACATAGGGAAACTGCTCCTTTTTACGACCCATGTTGTTTGCAGGCGTTAGGCAGTGTAAATAAAGTATTGGCTCATTGACTCTTTTCAGGCATTTATTCGAATTTATTGCTATGAAATATGTTGAAACCAATTATCATAGTGATTTAAAGACTAGTCTTCTATTATTGACGGCATAATTTGATTAACCCTATCAGTGGCAGGCTCCTGGCTACCCCTATTAGTGGGAGGGGGGGGGGGGGGGCTGTTTACGACCCCCCCTTGATATCTCGAGATCTAACGGGCCGATTTTCAAAATTCAAACGGCATTCGATTTCGCTCAACGTGATCTACATTTCTAAAAAATAAAAATTAAAAAATGTCAATAGGGGGGTAGAGGGGGGTAAAAACGGGCAAATTGCAGATACATTTTAGACTGTTTATGACGGCCAGGTTTCTGAACCAATCTTAACGCAACGCTTGCCGATCGATAGAGAATGAAACACGAATTCACATGGATCCTAAAAATATGCATTTTCAAAAATCATAGGCGGATACAGATCATTGAGATTGGGGGTACACAAAAAATATAGTAAATAAGGTTTTTGTTGGTACTGTTTCTAAAAAGGGTGGTAATGGTCTTGTTATGTTACAATTTTCTTATGAGAGAACGACTACAATTGTATTGGTCATGCATAGGCGGTGTCAGGGCACCTATGTTGGGAGGTAAAACATAACCCCCCTTTTTGGACGCCTGGATCCGCCTATTATAGCAAAAACGTGTCAAAAGAGGATGCACAATAACTTTGTGTATGTTATCACATGATACCTTTCATTCACTGTTCGTAAAACTGGTGCATACAGTTATAATACATCAGCATCGTGATCTTCGCCCAAATGACTCGCTTCACGAATAGGATCCCCCAATTCCCAGTGCTCTGGAGCCGCCCCTGGTAAAGTTATGAACTTGAAATTTTCAGGGAATGTGCCCAATTTAGTTTTGGGAAAAGTCAGAAAATTTCAGCATCGTAGCTTCAGCGGTTACGGAGATATTCCCGAAAAACCTGAGGGGTGGATGAAAACAACCCCCCTGCCACTAATAGGGTTAAAGTATGGGGGTACGATACGCAGCCGAAAACGTTAGAAGTAGAACATGTGCATGCAAAAATACCACGAACGCAAAAGAAAGTGCGAACTTATTGGCATTCAATTTATTCAGCCAATAAAAGGTACCCACAATGCATTCATGTGCATGCATTATTGCATAGTGCAAAGCGGATGATATCCCCGTCATGGGTTTATAATGTAGATTGTAGTTTGACGTCTACGTATTTGCGACCCTTCTGGGCGTAATGATTTGTGGTTCCGACAGAAGCGTACGACAGAAGCGTGCCATGGTGAACTCGATGAGCCAGTACAATAGACGACTTTTCAAAATGTACTGCGAGCACGTATAAATGCAACAACAATCAATCATCAGTTTGAATGTCGGCAAACAGTAGCGGCGGAACACCCTAAATTAAGGGGGGGACTGCCGACTTTTAGTCCCATTCTTTCCATGCAACGCCCATAGGACTAATGTTAAAATGCCAAAATCAAAGAGGGGCACAGTGCCCCGGTGCCCTCCCCGTTCCGCCGCCTATGTCGGCAAATATTTACCAGCACTTTTGACACGGTCTACTTGTGAAAAAAATCACTACTTTTTCTTTACGGGCTTATCAAAATTGCCTATGGGCGTCGGAATGGAATGATGAGTCTTATTTGGTTTAAATGCGTCCGATAAATTTATTAACTGATAAAAGATCAATAACTGCTTTGAATGTCTATTCCAGGCATAGTCACTCTAAAGGGTGGGGTCCGCAATCGGGACTACGATCGCTTAGGTATACCTACCTACTACCTAGCCGTTTTCACGACGGGCTGTCTGGCGAATGCACCAAATTTGACAAAATCTGCACCGAATGTTTTACAATAAATGTCTTCGTATCTTAAATTTATTTCAGTGCTTTAATCGAAAACAAATGTGTGATAATAAGGTATATTAGCATCTGTGCAACCCAATCTGATAACTTTTACGGAACACACTGAACCTAGTTTGACCGAATCTGCACCAAATCCGCACCAAATTTGTACCAGATGCCCGTCGTGAAAACGGCTAAAGAACCGATTACCCTATTCTAGGTTGTCTTATGTCATGAAGCGACACCTATGAATGTCGGATGAGTCCCCCCCCCCCTCCCAGAAATAGTTCCTGCGTGACTGATCACAGAAAATATGTAACACATTATATTCATAATTGTTGTCTGCAAGAATACACAGCAGCGAACCGGGAGGTAAGACTGGGCCTCTACACTCATGGGCCATTCTGGTCTCTCACACGTCATCACGCCTCTCCAGAAGGCCGTCAACTGCGCCCATCCCGTGGAAAGTACCGTCATCTTCGTCATCCGTGCGACGTGCCCCCCCCCCCCGCTGATCCCCCCCCCCCGGAGCGTCCCGGAAGCCCGCTCCGAGCGTTCATGGTCAAGTGCAACAGTGCAACGGTACCTATATGCGGCGGAGAATACTCGGCGGCGTCGGCGGCCTGCACGCTGACGGCGGTTCCATAAAAGCCCTGGCGGCGGCACGGAGCACTCAGTGATCGGGCAGACGGTCTGCAGTTGTAGCTACGATGGTGAGTGCCGGGTCGGCGCGGCGGGTAGGCAGGGCACGCTATACGGGCTGTGGGCTCACGTGGGCTCAGTTGGTGACTTACAATATTTGTTGTGAATCATAGCAAAAGACAGCTCTACGAGGCTATAAGTGAATTGGATCTCCGTTAGTTGATATTAGGGTCTTACAGTGACTTTTTGACGTATATGTAGTATTTATGTGCATAATCGTGCTCCATTCATTGCACCTAAGATATTATGCACTATATAGTTATTAACTATACACTCTTATTGGACTTATAGATAAGTTTTAGGCAATGCAATAGTCGGCTAGGATCAGCTTCCCGAAAGGAGGTGCTGCCACGCTCACGTGAGCCACGGTTTGAGCGCCGTTTCAGGGACGGTTCGGTAAGCGCCCGTGCCGAAGAGGTGACTGGGCCGCTTCCGAGGACAGTCGGGTACGGTCACAGGACCATGGTAAGTCTCCCTGAGATTTGGCCGGTCGTCAAGCTGGGCGGGATTTGCTGTAAACAGCACAGCGAGAAAGCTATTGGATCCTCGATCGGCACAAGAGACGTATCGCGACGAATTTTTTTGGCCTAGACCAACCCACTGACGGTCTGACCAGCATTTCTATATTGTCAAATAGCCACCCCAAACAATGGGCGAGAGACGAGCAGCAAGAAGGCAGCATATATACCTCGCTCAAATTTTACCTATCAAATAATCCTCTTCTCACTATTTTACCGTTGCTGACGGTCTCGTATATTGGCGGCCCTTTCCCACGGGGTGCTTAGTCTCTCCTCCTCATGACCTCTGCTCAGTGTCCTCCTGCTGCACCCGCTGATGGTCCCGTCTGTTTTCAGGGTGTTCTTTTACTGCTGTTGACGACGCTCGTGCTGGCGGCGCCCTCGGCCGGTCGGCCGTCTGAGAGGGTCCCCAGTCCAGCCGAGGAGTTGGTTGCGCTCGGTGACGGCATCCCCGAGACAGCCATCACATTAGGAGAGGACACGGAGCGCCCGTCTGAAGCCGATGTCGCCGCGGAGGGTCCCGCTGTGATCGAGCTGCTGGAAGCTGTGGATCCCTCCGAAAATGAGGTGGAGGAGGTGGAGCCGACTGCCGAGGACGCCCTGCTGGAGGCGCGACACGCCCAGCTGATTGCCGCAGGTCGACCGCTGACCGGCGCACACAGTCCGACGGCCGTCAAAATCAGGAATCCGCGCTATTTCCCGTGAGTAATCGAGAGGAAGGTGCATTTTGCGTTAAGTACTTTCCAAATATGTACATACACCGGTATCCCGGTGATAAATAAGATTATTTATCACCTAACAGTATAAACTCACCATTCATATGAATTGGAGATGATGAATGCACGTTGCGCTTTATCTCGTTATTATTATAGACTCTGAAGCACCCATTTTGTACGTCTGTCTCACACCTCCCGCTCCCTCCTGTCTGCAGTCTCGGCCTGCCTGGCTCCGGTGTCGGCGGCGGTATAGGTGGCGGCGGCTACCAGCGGCTGTTCGGAGCCTACCCCAGTCTGTTCGGCGGCACCTACTTCAGCATGCTGGGCGGTGTCTCCGAGGGCGGCCCCTTCCCCTACCCGCCAGTGCCCGCCTTCGGGTAAACCAAGCACTCAGGGCGGCCGCCGTCGGCCCCCCGTCACGTGACTGCAGCTCGACCAGCGGTAGCGCCGTGCACGGCCGGTGCCAATGGTCACGTGATCCTCAGTCGAGCGCTAGTCTGTTGTATCATCGTGTCAGATTGATGTGTCCTGGTGATTTTGTCATGGGGTGGGAAATGGTTGTGTGATTTGGGCTCATTGTTCTCATATGTAGATGCATCTGATCATAGTCGGTTATGTGCACATTCTTCAAAGGATGTGTGCCGACTGAAATGGGTATTTAGGGTTAACGTTTCATGCAAGTTATGTTCCGGGAACGAAGGGCATTCGGAGCGACTGATCGACGCTTGTGTATCTATATTACCTCACACATGGTTAGTTGAAACCTGTGTATAGCTTGTGCGCCGTCTATATTTTACATGGACAGCACCACTTATTTGCCATGCAAGTGATAGCATTTTAAGCGTGGAATACCCGCTGGTGATTTGTGCGATGTTCATCATCAAAACGTTCATCATTACTCGCTTGCCGTAAAAATGTGTCTTTAGCGGAATAGTGACATTGTCTGTCATTGATTATATTTGTAAAAGATATACCGAATCATTGCCATTTCTTGTAAATGACATTGGATGTTTTAGACTTTTGGGTACTTGTTCATAACAAAATAACTCGATTATTTTCTGCATTGCTTTCCGTACCTATATAGGTAAGCATCGCGCCTTCCATTTGGTGACGTATAGGTGCACCCTCGCCGGACCTATTGGTTTTCTACATACGCGCCGGCCGAGGGGGGGATACGACCCCCTCGCCGTTTCGCCCCTGGTGGAGCTATAAGCGCGTCGCGGAAAAAACGAGCGTGTGCGCCGTTACAAGGCGCAGAGATTGATACCTGATTTTAAGGTCCAAGATCAACCGGTGACCTCTGAGGTCAGGTCAAATGCCCCAAGGTACGGTTTCGTTTTTGGTAAATAACTTCGCAAAAACCGGCCGCAGAGCCGCGATTTTGGCAGCAACGTGTTCGCCTCGGTCAGGCGCGTCGAATGATATACCTACTTTTTGTTTGGGTGGGGTGTTGACCTCGGGTCACGGTCAGGTTAGCGCCCTCAGGTCACGAAATTGGTCGAAAGAGGTCATGTCGTATAATAGAGGCATCGCAAAATTGACCTGACCTTAGGTCACATATCGAAATTCCGATATACATTTTATACAAACTGTTACTTTTAACAATGGTTGACCTGAACTTGACCTGGGTCTGAACTTTTCACAACATACGCAGAAAAGATGTCATGGAATGTCATGGACGGTCCCAGGCAATTCCACTCAAGCTTGATCAGTGGTCAAACGGCAAGAGGCCGGGGGGGGGGGACAACGGACCCTTCCCCATACGTTAGCGACCGGGAAACATTAATCATGATATAAAGATCACAGTAAACATGCCGACGTCGGGCCGAGGCTCGGCCCGACGTCGGCCCGAAGTCGGTTCAACCTCGGCCCGACATCGCCTGGACGTCGGGTACGCCCGCATGTACCGACGTCCATCCGAAGTCCAGTCGACGTCGAGCCGACGTCGGGCCGAGGTCGTCTGCCGAGGTTGACGAGATCGTTTGTAGTTGGACCGACGGGGCCGACGTCGGCATGTGTACTGGGACAACGCGCCAAAAACATGAACCGGCGGCGGGATTCGAGCCCCCCAGTCGCCGACGTCGGCATGTTTACTGGGACAACGCGCCAAAAGCATCATCCGGCGATGGGATTCGAACCCCGTGTCATTTGAACGCGAGGTTAGTGCGCTAACCACTACACCACGCAGCGAGATAGCGAATTTAGTTTGTTTTGTTGGGTTATGCCCTTTCGGTCTGACAAGACCATTTCAGAGCCGGAAGGATGATAGGATGGAGACATTGGTCTTCTTGGCGAGCACCCTGGGTCCAGTTCATATAGAGTCCCAACCCATTGCTGTTACGTGACACTTATTGGAAAGGGCGACCCCATGGGCGGCGCCACCGGGGGGGACGGGGGGGACAGGTCCCCCGCTATCGAAAGTTAGGGGGGTACAGTACCCCCCTATCGGCGAGGCCCGTTCAATAGTTGATCATAACGCATTGTAGAGTTATCTGTCGCATTTAATGCATCGTTGGTTAATCAAGGCAGGTTCTGAATAAAAATTGCTGTTGGGATGTATTGCAGGGGGTCCTGGTCATCTGCAAAAGGTGTGGAGCTGTGATGCCTGTAGTTATAAGGTGATCGGTAGCGGGGATCGTGCCCCCCCCCCCTTTTTGGGGCGCCAGGCACAGGGTTATTACCTCCCCACCCCACTGCCAGACCCCATTGCCGACAAAACCAAGTCTACTGAAATTCAATAGATTTCCGTTACTCTATGGATATTGTCCATTCCTAATATGTAAGTCAAATTCAAGCATGGCAGTTCTACCACAGGAACCATTTGAAATCTATGCCATTTAACCCCAGCACTTGGGGTCCGGGGAGAAGTGTTCGGATAGATTACAGGCAGGACCAAAAAGCACGCAGTAGCCCAAGACCTTATAATTGGGTAGCATCGGCTCCCTCTCGTCAAGGGGTTCGATAGCACTCTTTTTTTCTTCAAAACTAAGTTCGGTGGGCGGCCGAACGGCTGGGGGTCTAATCGAGCCCCCCCCTCCCCTTCTTACGTCAGCGGCTGTGAAAATGCCATTACCAGCTGTTGAAACATGGCAGTTGCTTTTGCATGAGTGCACGAAAGGGTTTTAGGTACGTGATACGTGAAAGTTTCTACATGAAAATTGAGATACCTACACCAGCTTATCAAATTGTGCTCACTGTGGTGCGCTCGGTTTTACCTTGACTAGTCTTTGAATTCTGGGGTGAAACAGACCAGCCAAGAGACCTGTTCCATAAGGAGAGCCACTAATGCTAAAGAGATGAGGGATGAGGTTTCCAGAGACCTTCATTACCTCCCAAAGGGGGTGCCCCGCCATTTGCCAATCCCTGCTGTAGTTGTTACGATTGGAGGGTGAATATGAGAACGATGCAGGTCGTGCCAGCTCGATCATGACGAACACAATGGTGCCGACATCACAGCTCTACTGCCATTTTTGACGAAGTTAATCAACAAGGACCGGAATCCAACCTGGGGCATTTCACCTGCAGAGGTCGTCGGACCTGAGACCCTTTCACTCATTTTTTTTTCAACGGTGCATGCGCTCGTTTTTTCCGCGAAGCTCTTGGTAAGAAAATCCATCAGGAAGTGTGATCAAATAACGGCTGGTGACCTTCCATGACCTAGCATGACCTTTTGAGTGACCACCGATGACATGACCACTGACGGCTAGCCATTAGCTGCACCCTGCCCGTTGCATATGGATCAGGTGGTGATGTCATGATTCTGAAATTATATAGCAGTTTTGGCGCACTTGTCAGAGCAGAAGACATTCCCACTTTTCCTCCATGACTATTTGATGGTGAAGCCATAAAGCTGACCAGACGTAAGATCGAAAATTTGAAAGTACGAAACGTAAGAATAGTTGGCACTGCTACTCATACCTAAGCAATTCGCAGCTTGTAGGAAACCAGCTTTGAGTTGGCAAGACTGCAAATTTTGATTTAGACTTTAGAGGCAAGGATGCTTGAAAAGGTGATCGATCTTAGGTTTCCTAGGATAAGTTTGGAAACGGGATGCACCATTCGATGTGTTTTGGGCTTTGCCAAGTTTCGCGGCGTTACGTGCCTCGTTTTTTTTTTTTGCATACACGATCAGTATCTACTTTTGGGATTTTCGGTCAGGCAAGGTCCCCGTCCCCCCCTATCGAAAACCCGTGGCGCCGCCCCTGGGCGACCCCACAAATGGATTCATATAGCCACCCTTACACACCTGCACAAACGTTTCCCAAAGTGTCCCTTTGATAAGTGGCACTTTGGCAAAGTGACACTTGCCGACTGGCCTTTCTATAGGTATGAACTGGGCCCGGCCCTGGTGAGTTGCCGGGGCTGAGCCTGACCAAAGGATAGGCCGAGCCGAGCAGCCCCCAAGCACTCACCGCACCCGGCTACGGGCGAGCTCGGCTTACGGGCAATCCCAAATGGGATACAGTTTCCCGTCCAGTCCGGAGGATCAGGGGGTTGCGGCGTGGAGGAAGATTTGAGTTTCCTGAGGATATTTTGAATACAGAAGCTCTTTATGAAGCATGAAACATGCTTTTTATATTATTTTAACGGTCAAAACAGCGTCAGATGTCGGTTCGACGTCGGCTGGACCTCGGCAATTGATCTCGGTCCGACGTCGGCCCGACGTCGGCTGGACCTCGGCTGGACGTCGGTACATGCGGGCATACCCGACATCCAGCCGACGTCGTGCCGAGGTTGGACCGACGTCGGGCCAACGTCGGCATGCCGATGCAGAGATGCCCACGTCATCCCGACGTCGGACCGACGTCGGCATGTTTACTGGGATACCTTAGTGCTTGGACCATCGCTAAACCTATCGGCTTGCTTTTTTACTTCCGACAGAGGGCAGTGCCCAACCATCCCGCCATTTCACCCCGTTGAGCTACAGCGCCAGAGCCCCCTACCTACAAAAGAAGGCGGCACCACTGCCTCCTCTGTCGGGGAGGGCTACACAAGACAATGCACGGTTACAATATGTGCATTAGCACAATTGATATTTAACATTCATTTCAACATTACTCAGGCTATCTCCAACGTCGAAGACGTGATATGTTTCGAGCTGTCGGCGTCGACGCCAAACTGGACGAGTTCATGACCATCTGGGACGCCGTCATGGACCGTCGCTGCCCGACCTTTCGGACGAGATCGGCACCGCTTGGGTGTCCATGGCTTAAGGAAAACCCCGAGCTCCAGGCGCTGATGGCCGAGTGGGACGCCGCTCACACGGACTGGCTGCAGTAGGTTCCTACCGGACGGAAGAAGACCGCGCCATCTAGCACCGCCTCCGGAACCAGGTGAAGAGCAAGCTTGCCGGCGCACGCAGGGAGTTTCTCTGCGATCAGCTGGCTCACCAGGACCATTGCGGCTTTTGGCGGCGGCTGAAGCAATTCGCCATTCGATCGGGTGCGATGTGCGGTGGAGGCCCGCCCATTGGCGATGGGACCAGAACACGCAGACACGTTTAACGAGTACTTTTCCTCGATCGGGGCTCGTGTCGCTGATGAGCTGCCTGCCGATGTTGATCGTGTTGCCGTAGAACAGAGTGCGCCGCGTCCCGTTACCGTGTGCTCGTCCGCTTTCAAGCTAAAGCCCGTCACACTACCGGAGCTGTCATTAGCTATCAGCTAGGGGTATGAGTGGCTCCAGAGCGGTAGGACTCTACCGTGTGCCTATGCATGCAGTGCGGAAATGTTTCCCTGTGGTTGGTCCGATGCTTCTCCACCTGATTAACGCAACGATAAGGACCGGCGTGTTCCCGTTGAAATGGAAAGTTGCGCTTGCTGTACCGATTCACAAGTCCGGCGATGTCAACACTGCCAAAAATTATCGACCAATTTTATTGTTGTCGGTACTGTCAAAGATTTGTGAGCGAGTGGTGTGCGACCAGCTATCGGCTTACCTATGCGATAACGGCATACTGAGTGACACACAATATGCTTACCGACGCAGACACAGCGTAGAGGACGCCCTGGTCGACGCTGTCGAGAGGATCTCGAAGAAGATCGACTCAGGTCACGTAGCATAGATAACACGCCTGGATATTAGTAAGGCATTTGACAGCGTCGACCACGGCGTCCTTCTCAGTAAGATGGGATGGTACGGCATCTCGTCTGATTGGTTTGCCAGCTACCTGAGTGATCGGAGACAGGTGGTTCGCGGCGGCACCACTGTGCTCCCGGTGGCGTCCCTCAGGAATTGATTATCGGGCCGATTCTCTTTTGTCTCACGGTCAACGAAATGCGAAAGGGGAACATCCTGTACTGTTTGCCAGTTTGGGCTAGTGCATGCAGCAGCCAGTTGAAGCGCATACAAAAGCTGCTGCATTTCGCAGCCCGTGTGGTCACTGGCGCACGACGAGCCGAGCACATGTCTCCCGTGCTCAGGTCTCTTGGCTGGGTGAACTTTGACGATGTGATTTCAGAACGGGACTGTATTCGTGTATATCGTGCGCTTCATGATCCGGATACCCCGATTGCGATGCGCCGGTTATTTACTCCGAGACGCGACACAGCCTCCCGTGACACCCGCCTCGCCCGGTCTGAGCAATTTGACCTGCCTAGAGTGAGACTCGTCGCCACCCAGAGTACTTTCTCGTACCGCACCGCTACCTCTTGGAACTCACTGCCAAAGATTGTGTTGCAGAGCTCGTCGATCGGGCAGTTCAAAAGCCGTCTGAGGATGATTTATAGAAGTGGTCAAAATTAATCACCTGAAAGTTCTGATTGGGTGGGAGCCTGTATGTGCCATCATTGTTTCCATGTATAGTTTTAAGTTCTCTTAGCTGTGTATGACTCGAACCTCCGAAAAAAACTGTGTTCGCACGGAAGAGGTTGATGAAAATATATAATAAAATACAATACAATGTACAATCTCGCGTATTCCCGCAAGCTATAAACTTAGGTAGGTATATGAACTTCACAAAGCACAATACATCATGGGTCAACTTTCCAGGCTGAACAGAATTGAAACAGTGCACGACAAAACATGTAGCTTTCGGTATGGCCCACTCAGCTAGAAGCTACAAATTGAAAGCAGTCTTCACGGCCTCCGCGTACACTCTAGCTTTGAACTCACACGCTTTGCGCTCTCCCATGCGTTCCAGCATCTGGTCTAGTTCAGTGAAAAAACCCGCGTGTTTACTTTTCTTTGCTATTTCTTCCCTTGCGTTCAGCTGATCCAGCGTCGAAGACACCCCTGTTGGTGCCACAGCACTGGGCGTTTCCGTGCCGCTGCGCTCAGGTGTTGGAGTGTACGCTGTTTCCCCTCCGGCACCTTCTGCGGCGTCAAGATGCGTCAACTCAGAGTGCGACCCCCGGAGACTCGGGCAGGTACTGAAATGGAAAAACCGTCTGATCTTAGCAATAAATCAAATAGAGCATAACTGCTTAGCGCACAATCTAACTCAACCCGCGCCGGACCTATTAGTTTTCTACGTATGCCCCAGCCAAGGGGGGAGGGGTCATGACCCTGACCCAAATGGCCTTTGATGTGTGACCTGTTTCTTGAGACCATGTTTGGTCGGAGTCGCGATTCGGCGTTTGTCGGCTCACAGTAACCGCGTGTTTCCAGTATTTTTGTAGTTGTAAACATTCAAACATGTGAAATGATGTTGGTCCCATGCATTGCAGTGAGTGTCAAGGTCACCTAGAGGTCAGGTCAAGTTGACCTTTGCTGACCTTGGCTCACTTTATGGAGTTTTACGTGTTTCAAAAGTAGTTTTGGAGCTCATTTCGAATTTAGCACACATTTGAGCACTTACAAAGTAGTTTTGATGATTTCGTAACATGGTACGAAGCCTCGAGTTACGATCCTGGGGTGAGCCTAAGTAAAGAACATGTTACGAGCTTCGAGGAGTAATACCGGCTGCCAGAAGACAAGTTAAGCCATACTCACGCCTTGGCATCCGAGCCCGCGCCCAAGGTACAGAGGTACAGCTTCTGCTGCTCTTGAAGCGGCGCCAAGGCTACTGCAGCCGGTCCGCTAGGCAGGGAGCGCGGCTTGGCACGGACGCTGCGATAATTGTCTTTTGTGCCTTTCCGCTGCTGTTTTGCTCGGTCCCCTATAAAGAAATAAAATTGTAGCATTTCAGTGGGAATCGCATGTGCACCATTGCATGTACAGCCCTCTGCAAACTGCGTGGTAGGTATTCTTTTTTCGACAAAAATGAGAATAACGCGAATACTATGCTATCGGTCATTCGGAAATCGTAACAGCAAGACGCGCTAGACCCAGCCCCTTAGATTGGCATCATCACCGTATCCATTTTTCATCTAGTTCGGCAATTAAACCCAAAAGTTTATATTTGCCCCCAAAACAAACTTTTGCATTTTGTCGCCACACAAGGCGTAAACTTTGTATATTGATAGACCTAATCGAAGGAGTGGAGCATGGCGCATCTATTTTGCAGTGAGTTCCGACCGACTGATAACATAACCTTTGAGTTATTATCGGTTTTGTCGAAAAAAGAATACCTACCACGCAGTCTGCAGAGGGCTGTACAGCCCTCTGCAAACTGCGTGGTAGGTATTCTTTTTTTCGACAAAACCGAGAATAACGCGAATACTATGCTAACGGTCATTCGGAAATCGTAACAGCAAGACGCGCGAGACTCCGCACCTTAGATTGGGCTTATTTGGGTATACATTTTCCGGCTAGTTTTGCAACAACACAAAAAGTTTATATTTGCCCCCAAAACAAACTTTTGCATTTTTTTGTTGCTACACTAGTTGTATACTTCGTACAGTGATAGAACCAATCGAAGGAGTGGAGCATGGATCCGACCGACCGATAACTTAGCCTTTGAGTTATTATCGGTTTTGTCGAAAAAAGAATACCTACCACGCAGTCTGCAGAGGGCTGTGCATTGTACTTACAAGACATGTTCACGGATCCGACAAAATGGATCTCAGATCTGATCCCACGTATCTTGATCGAGGATCCAAACAGATCATAGACCCAGCTATCTTATTCGTCGAAAGATCGATTGGAATCATTGATCCGAAGCAGATCGAACTTCCCAGCATTCTGGGAGAAGTACAAATGGCCAGTGAATAGCCCCAACCTGTCGCCGATAGAAAATCTTTCGGCGATCGTCCTGTAAGAGGTGAGCAAAACGGCGCCAGGATAACCTGAACGCACGCTGACCAGGAACGTTCGATCTGTCTGGTCCAAGATCAGTCCACAGAAGCTGGACATGTTGGTGTCTGATGTCCCGGACCGTATGCTTGCCCGCATCAGGGAGAAGGTGGGATGCATATGTAAGAAAAATGCGCCTCTCATTTTTGTTATTTTCATGAAATTGACGCTGGAAAGGTGTGATATTATTTTTGGGACACCCTGTACAGGGTGTCCGGAAATTGATTGCACACTGTCCGGCGTGTCCATATGCCGTACGCTCGCACAAAACGGCTAGGGAGGATCGCGACCCCGCCCCCGGGCACCCATGAGTGTCAGTTGATCATATGACCTAGCAGGTGGCCTGACCTCAACCGCAGTGAGCGACCACAGGTCACTTTCCGAGAGGCAGTCTTTGCGCGCGGACCCCATGTCGGGAATTGTGAGTGAGCACACTTTGGCGACGCGCCACCGCGCGGTTGGGATAGTTGAAGCCGGGATGACGGTAGGCGATGTTGCCCGACAAGTGGATGTATCTCGCCGGACCCTTTATTACTGGGCGTGATCACTGGATCACACATGCATCACTGGAGAATCGCAAGGGTCGTGTGAGAAAAACTGTGCTGAGCAGAGTGGCCAAAATCGTACTCGCCAAGCCGTGCTGAAACGACGCCAATCGACGCGAAAACTGACAAAAAAGCTGACTGAGAAGGGGTCGCCCGGTGTCGAAGACCACTGTTCACAACTACATGACCAAGTGCTTGGGTCTCAAGCCGCTAAAACTGCGCCGCCAGCCAAAACTGACCGAAGCCCAGAAGCGGGAACAGCTGGCATTTTTCCAGGAACGGAAAAACTGGACCATCCAGGACTGGCGATGTTCAGATTGGTCTTGTTCAGCGATGAGTTGAGTTGGTGTTCGAGCTCGTGCACCCACCGAATCGCCAGATCGAGCGCGTCTAGGTGCACAGCAGCGCTCAAGTGCCTGCCATCGACACTGTGAAGCAGCCGCTGAAAATCAAGGTCCGGGCCATGATGAGACATCAGGGCCTGTCAGACCTCCAGATCATCCCCGCGGGCAGACCGTGACGGCCCAGTACTGCGTGGAGGAGGTCCCTAAAAAAGTCGGCAGCGTCGGCGATGAAACGAAAGAGGCAGGCGGGGCCGCCAGCACAGGTCGAGCTGCTCTCGAAGATGTCCGAGGCCATCTTCCAGCAAGACGGCGCTCCAGTTCATCACGTCACCAGCACTCAACGGTGGTGCCGGGACAACCTCCCAGGGTTTTGGGAGAAGGGTGTATGGCCGGGCAACAGCCCTGACCTGTCGCCCATCGAGAACGTGTGGGCTATCGTGCAGAGCGAGCTCGACATGATGGAGCCGGCTACCACCGAGAAGGCGCTTATCAGGAAACTCCAGCGAGCGTGGCTCAGCATCAGTGCGGAGACTCTGGATAACGTGATGTGCGGCATGCCCGACCGTATGAGGGAGTGTGTGCGACTGGGTGGAGCGTGTATCGGTATATAAGCCATGACCCATGCATGTTTTGTTTCCTTGTCAAATGGACTAGAAGAGTGTGCAATCAATTTCCGGACACCCTGTTATATGATTACTAATCATTATTCACTGTGACATTAATTGACATGAAATCATATGGATAAATGATTTTAAAGGGTGCATATGGTAGTATCCACTCAGATAATAGATACATGTTTTTGGTTTGTCATCACTGTCAGATCATTTGAGATCATAGATCTAGGATGCACCTTCTATGAGGAATCCATGAATGTGATCACCTATCCTATTTTGTCGTTTGTTTTGACTTTTGAGATTCACTGACATTAATCCATCACTCGGATCCATGCACACGTCTACATTGCACAATGCACATTGTATGTACACATCCATTGTACCTATGTATACTATTTGATAACAGCCAGACATTGAGGACAGATGGTCATGTGACCGAACACATACTCTACTCGTTACTTAATAAGTCGTTACTATTTGCCTACATTTGCACAGTTTTACAACTATGTAGGGATATATCTACAATTTAACCACTTCCATACCTACTCAACATAAACTGCTAATGTGCATAATCATGCAGGTAGGCAGCTAAATACATGTATGTCTAAAAAACGCCTGAGATATTCGTACTTGTTATGTCCAGTTGCTCGGTAACGTCGTGCCAAATCAGCTCTTTTCTTTTCGCTGTGGTCTTGGAATCCAAAGGTTCTTTTCGCTGCTCACCCTCCTCTGCCAGTCGTATATGCTCCGGGCTAGAAGATAATCAGGCTGCGATTAAAACATATTTCATTTTCAAGGCGTTATCGCGGCGCGCGATAGGGAGAAGGCATTTCATACAATCATCCTCATAATTTTGGCGGATATATAAAGATAATGGCGCATATTTGAGGACAAATGAGATTTTTAGATTTGACATGCCTATACAAGAACATTCCGTCTTTTTTCCAAAAATCGTGATGATTTCACAGACAAACTGCTCAGAATGTCGATGCATGGTTATTTGAAACTTCAGAAAGCCCCCCCCCCCCCCCCAGTAACACGCCTAACCCGCGCACCGACGGGGGTGGATGCAAAAACTGGGAGGTCGGATAACCGACCCCCGTCGGTGCGCTAGTTAACCCGCGCCCCGCTGAGGGGTCCTGGAATTACACGCCCTGCGAACAACCCCCCTTCTAACTCGGCTCCTGGACCACGTAGCGATACGGGGAAAGCGGCGTTCGAGAAAGCATAAAAACTAATGACGATATCACTTCGGTCACATTTTTCGTCAGGTCAAAGGTCAGGTCACCAGAGGCCATTGAAGGTCAAATTTCACCGATTTTGAGGTCGAATATCGACAACTTTCAAGAGGCCGACGCCCGACGCATAACTCGGGAACCAATAGAGCTACAGCGCCGCCGCGGAAGAGCGCATTTTATAGCCCTAATAACGCTCTTTCTGACTAATCCTCTCGGATTTGACCTAACGTCAACGGTCTTGCCTGCAGGGGGCAAAAACTGCCAAAATAGACGATTTTTTCGGAAACGGGTTTTCTGCAAAACGTTTGACTCAAGCCATACACGAGCTTTCGGTTACCGGCATCGTGTTCCTCTCGTCAAGACGCATCGAATGAACTATAATTTGACCTAGAAAGGTCAACATAAAATTTGACCAAAGGTCAAGGTCATGACCTGACCTGAAAGGGTCATGACTCATGTTGTATATCGGTCGATCCGTATCGTCGAGCTGAATACATCTAAGGATTTTTCATCGCTCTAGCTTCCTCAATCATAAGTTATTCGCGAAAAACTGAGATACCATTCGTGACCTGAGATGACCTCAGGGGCATAACGAGAGGTTATGGGTGCCGTTTTTACGTTCAGTGTGACATATAGTTACTTGTAATTCGGTGTTTGAGAGTGTTTAGAATGACTTTCGTCCAAAAGAGGCGGTTTTGAATTGTCTCCCATTGACATATAATGGAGAGGTCGGGAAATTGACCTGACCTTAGGTCATCGATATGAAAATTCCGATAGATAAATTTTGTACAGTAGGTCTATTAAAAAAGTCCCCAGCACCAGTGGGCGCTGCATTCGCTGAGCCGAACCCCCGTCTGCCTGTCCCATATCGCGCCGGGCTCAGGTCAGGTAGGGTCAGCGGGACCGCTCGGTCCGGCCCGCGGGCGGTGGACGGGCGGCCGGTAACGCTCTCCGCCAGCCAGCTGTAGAATCCAACAAACGGGACGGCCACCGCTCAGCGCAGCGAAACCGGTGTTAAAGAATGGCAGTAGATGTTCATGGCCACAATGATTATGAGAGCCCGTGCCCCACAGGAATGCCTAGACTCTCACGCTCTGTTGGAGGGGAAATGGGGATTGAGCATCATTCTTTTAACTCAGCTTTGGGCATTTAAGTGGTATTCGAAGTAGCGTCAAAAGTAGCAAAAAGAAGAAAAACAATACTTCAGCCAATTTTGGATCGGGTCATAGCCAGAGGTCATGTCACTAGAGGTCATCGATGGTAAAATTTTGCTTAGACAGGGTGCGTTGCGCGCACCGGTGCATTGGTTTTCCTATTTCCATGGAAACATCAACAGACTCGGAAGCTCGCAACGCTAGCGTGGAG
Organism: Amphibalanus amphitrite; assembly: GCF_019059575.1. Classification (NCBI taxonomy): domain Eukaryota; kingdom Metazoa; phylum Arthropoda; class Thecostraca; order Balanomorpha; family Balanidae; genus Amphibalanus; species Amphibalanus amphitrite. The sequence goes on from NW_024882900.1 coordinate 154,168, forward strand.
CCGAATTCATATCAACCGCCGCAACAATGCAGCAGCGCAGCGCAGCGTGCTGCAGCGCGGGGCCGTGAAACACCGCCCAGAGCTATCCATGTGTCAGTGCAATCCAACCCACGTGATGGGCTCGGCCCCAGCGGAGCATGAGGTCCAGGACTCCCGCCCAGGCCCCCTGTCTCCCCCTAATTCCTATCATCTTTCCCACTCTGAAATCGACCGAAAGAGTCTAACTTAACACAACAATCAGCCCGTTTACTGCTATGTCTGAATAATATTGTCAGATTTAATTAAGGTCAACGGCTTAGCATGTAAATAACAACAACTGCCAGTTGCCACCATCGGTAGGTATTATGAGAAAACCAATTGCTTTTCCACAAACACTAAAAAGTTTTTAGCTTAAAACTTGCATGAAATTAATTTTACCAGCCTCGTGTTCCTCTTATCAAAACGCTTCGAATGAATCAAAAGTTGATCTTTAAAGGTCATTTGAAAAATTTGGCCTATGTTCAAAGACATGACCTGACCAGAAATGGTCATAATGCATAGCAGGATATTAGATCCGTATCGTGGAACTTTACAAACACTTCAGATGATTTCATAACTCAAGCATGTCTATCAAAAATAATTATTACATGGCTCATATGTAAGCTGGATGTGTGAACATGCTTACGAGTATGTTGAACGCAACTGATAATGTTCTGTTGGCCACAATTTCTATATTTAATTTATCCTCCCGGATTTCATATTTTTGTTAATGATACCTTGACGATGTCGAGAAAAAACGCTTAGGAGATTTAACAGCTTGAGATACATTCAGTATAAGGAAGGTTCAAGGGTGCTAGATTCCTTCCGTCCTCGCTATCCTCAGGAAAAACCAATCCGCATCGCCCCTAGTCTTCATGCTTCCCTCTCTGGACTGGAGGTCACCCCACCAGCCAACCAGTAGTTGATGTCGGATCCATTCCAGGACACATAATCGTCTTCGGGTGACCGTTTGGGAGACGGCTGGACCGTCCCGACAGGGCAATCGTCCCACGGGAACAGTCTCGCTTCCGCAGATCACTGTCGCTGGCTCGCACAACCCAATTACTACACCAGAGCATAGTTATGTCATGGCTCTGCAAGGGCCTTTTCAGACCGAAAAAGATGGCCCCCAACAAAAAAACAATTTTCTCATTCAGTTTTGTATCTCAGCACCACATGTTTTCAGAGTGTTTATTATGCGTTCTGTCCAAAAAAGCGCAGTTCAATTCAATTTTCTCCCATTGACTTGAGCGATCTCAAAATTGACCCGGCCTTTCTGTCAACAATGTCAAACTTGCAAAGTAAACGTTTCAAATACATACCTATACTGTTGCCCATTAAAATCGCTGAAAGTTCTGAAGCGATCGGTTAGTCGGTGTATTTAGATATGAATATGATGAGCACAGGCACCTTCCTTGAGGTAAGGTCACTTGACGTGACCTGGTGTTATGACCTTGAATTGAAAGACTTGGGCGGGAAAAAATGGGCCATTTGAAATCTTAAAATGCTAGATTTTAACAATAATTGCAAACACTATCCCGGCCAAATAGTGAGTGAGAAGGGAGCGATTCCCCGACCCCATGTTTAGCTCCTATAATTGAGCTAGCTGCTAGAGCCTCGCGGAAAAAAACGAGCGCTTGCGTCGTTACGTGACGCAGCAACTGGTACCCCATTTTAAAATATCAGTGACCTCTTAGGACAGGTCAAGGGCCCCTAAGGCATTTGATCGGTTTTTGGTAAAAAACTAAACGCATTATCGTCATTTCGATACAATCGTGTTTTCTGTTCTCAGACGCGTCGATTTACATGCTTTTTTGCTTAGGTGAAGCAATTTAGGATGTTTACCTCAGGTTAATGTCATGTTAGAGCAACACAGGTCACGAAGCTGTTGAAAGGAGGACATGTTGCATAACATTTGATTCGGCAAGTCTTGCAAAGTCCATTGATGGCTGTCCCGACTGGCTAGCTCATTTTGATCGGGAGTTATTGACGAAGCACTCGTATGACCCTAGTGACGTCATAAATGACGTCACGCAAGGTGACCAATGCAAAAGTGAAGCATTAGACCTTGCCAAGAATGTATGAAGTCACGATTTCATGTGCTTGAGGTATAGTTTCAGATCATTTCCGACGCCAAATTAACAGTTTCCATATTTCCCCATTATGCTTATATGACATTAAGTGAATTGCGGATTGCATCATTTTATAACCGACAACCGTGCAGAGGTTTACCTAATTAAGACGTCATAGTTAGGAGTGACCTGACCTGAAAACGTGGTTGATGTCAAGTGATCCGGCATGAATGAAATGTAAGGCATGTGAAATGTCAGCCTTCTATCATCAGTGTGCTTTGAGCTACCGCAAAAAAATACATGGTGGCGGCATCCACCCCTTCTTCTCGGCCGGCGAGGGTTAAACCTCGCTTCGAATTATTGCAGATAATGATGCGACCGAAAACAAAGCATTTATCTGTGTCTAGAACGGCTGCTGACTTGTTGGACAAGATCCCCAATCTTAATTCGCTAGATGGGAATAAAATACTCGGTATGTGATACATATGTATAGTTGTACCCCTCGATTTGCCCTCGCGCTAAGTCTATTCTAATCATCACTGTCGCTTTTTTATCCGAGATGATGTCGCCGCTAAACGGGTTGTTTTGTTTGCTTGCTTGCGTTGAATGGCCATTACGGATTATTGAAGGATTATGATAAAATAGGAATGGGGCAAGGGAGGATATACACTGCAGGTGTTTAATTTAGATCACAAAGGCATCATTTCCGGCATCGTGCAGAGTCATTATCTTCCCCTCCTCTGCACTGCGGCATCTCTGCGCCCCACACACGGCGTCCTCACTCCACGGCCGGCCGCCGCCAACTGACCCACTCGCCGGGCGCCGCGACCTGACCCGTGTCGCTGCCGCGGCCTGCGCAATAGAGTCGGGGCTGGAATCCGGGGGTTCGGCCGGCCGGCCGCCTCTGGAGCGGGGGACTTTTTTAGTAGACCTACTGTACATACTGTTAATTTGATCAATCGCTGAAAGTTTCAAAGCGATCGGTCACTGAGTGTAGCTATGGCATACATTGAAATATTTTATGAGGTGAGGTTACTTGAAGTGACCTGGTGACCTGACCTTGAACGACCTTGACCTGAAATTTTCACAACATGTGTAGAATTTATGTATGATAAGGTGTGCCAAAAAACGGCGGCGCATATTCGTGAAAAACAGGAGGAGGTGTTCAAACACCCCCAGCAGGGCGCGGGTTAACCCGGCACCGCCTGGGCTATTTCCGTACCCACGACAGCCTGGGGGGGGGGGGTCGGATCCGACCCCCCCCCCTGTTATCTCGAGAACCAATGGTCGCATCGAGCCCCGCGAGGCGGCGTTCGAAAGGTCTCTACGAGACCTTCCCAAAGCACTCTTAAGATTTTAAGATTGAGGTCAACTTTCGGGTCAAGGTCAGGTCAAAGGTCAAATTCTGGGGTTTTACATGATTAGGCTTACGGACAGCGGAATCGATAGCTGCTGCTCGAAACTCACCAAAAATGACCTCAAAGGCCTAGTGAAGGTACCATGTAAGTATAGAGGTCATACTAAGTACGGGTCAAGGTCAGGTCAGGTCACGAAAGGTCACGGTTTTCACTTTCTGCTACATGGGCGTGCAACACATGTTTTATGGCTTATTTTTCACGCCGAATCCGATGGTAATGGTTATATGTGACCCCAATTCACTTTGCTGGTGATAAGTGTGCATTGAAAGCATAAAAAATCGTTTATACTAAACGAGGGCTGAGAAAAAGGGTCATTTTTTTCAACTTTTTATTTTTGACATAAAAATGCACTCTTCTAGACGAGCTTTGTCCCAGGAATCTAGTGGTGCCATTTGTTTTCACATGCGATGTTCAGAAGTGCCTCTAATTCACGAAAATGCTAATGACGTCACCATGCCCTATGCATGTTGGAGCTATTTTTTTACAATTTGGGGGTCAAAAATCAAGATAGAAAGTTGAAATTTGGCACATCTAATGTTCTAATAGAGCTCTATAACATATATTCCGGTTTTTGGAAATTCTCAAAATTTTGGATTTTATTAGCTGTTTTCCAAAAAATGTAGTTTTTTGAATTTTTAGGGGTGAAAAACGCATTTTATGGAAAATCCGAGATAGCCATTTTAAAGAACTCGTTGAGCTGCGTCTATTCATGTCCTTAATTTGCAATTTGCTTAAAACCCTGATTTTTGGCGATTTTTAAAACATTTACCACTTTTTGACTAAAAACGCCATGTAGTTACATCACTAAAATCGATATATCTAAAAAAAATTTGAAATTTTTTTCTTAAAAATTACACAGAAGACGTCAAATTGATGGGGGAGAAGGTATGCCAAGTTTCAAGTTGATAGCGTAAGCGGTTCTTGAGTTATTCAAGAAAAACGGAGGGGGGGGGGGTCGGATCCGACCCCCCCAGGCGGTCGCGGGTTAATGCAGTGCAATACATACATGCATTCTGTCAACTGTCCTACTCAGAAGTGGGCAGGGCAACAGATGGAGATGCGTGCGAGCTCTTGCGCCGATTGACATCGCAGCCGCACACACTTCTGACATTGACATTGGCATTGACATTGACAATGACATTCTGACTGACATACGTGGCGCCGCCGCGCGCCACGGTAGCTGTAGCCTACCACAGGCCCTCGTTGCCCTGGACATATTCATCTCGGCAGATGTGGCATGTGTTATGGTGGTATGGGGATTTCGCCGCGCCCTCAGACGAGCCGTGGGTAAGATTTCTGTTGGCGCCAGTCCCCTTGAGACCAGGGATGCGGACTGCGGAGCCGTGACAATTTCAGACGGCTCCGGCTCCGGCTCCGGATAAAAAATCGGCTCCAGCTCCGGCTCCGGGTGAAATGTCATGGCGGCTCCGGCTCCGGCTCCGAGTAAAATGGTGGTCCGGCTCCGGCTCCGACTCAGTACATCCCCTATGCGCAGGGATGCAGAGCCGTGAAAATTTCAGACAGCTCCGGCTCCGGCTCCGGCTTCGGAGAAAAAATCGGCTCCGGTTCCGGCTCCGGCTCCGGGTGAAATGTCATGGCGGCTCCAGCTCCGGCTCCCGGCAAAATGTGCCGGCTCCGGCGGCTCCGGCTCCGCACTCTGCTTGAGACCCTAATTTTTCGCGATTATTTTTAAATGGATGGAAGAATTTCAACCATATCTAGGAAATAGCCGTTTCAAGACCTACCGCAACTTTTTCTTCCAGTAGATTTCGTTGTCACTTAAATATTTGTGGCACTTGTCATTGACTCGTAATGTTAACTGTTTTTCCATCCTGGATGGAGTCTTTCATACGTCATGACATTATGCTCCGCCCACGACTGCGGCATTGACCCGTGCCCATCCGCGACCTCTGTACAAACGACACCCCTGCCATCTGCAAAGGGCTTTGAATTTCGCTGATGCTTCACGTGCTATGAATTAATTGTAGCACACGGTCAACTAAATGTTAGGCTAGACAGTGCAGATATAGGACCACCAAATCCTCAATCTACTATTCAGTATTCACACACGCTTCGAACAAACGATTCCTATCAAAATAGCTAAATTTTTTTTTTTTTTTTTTGATAGGTATCTAACTATTTGGTGGAATACGACCATAGCCCTATGAAGTGAAATGAAGGCAATTAATTAAAGGGACCCTCCCACCTTAACATTAGTTTTGAGTTGAGATAGCCAAGTTTGCGGCCAGGCTCAGAAACCACCATTTATCCTGGTCGCAACCAGGGTTTCGGAGTCGGAGTCGGAGTCGGAGTCGGAGTCGCCCGGAGTCGTGGCAAGCAGCCAGGAGTCGGAGTCGGAGTCGGAGTCGGTCCAGCTGCCTCGACTCCGACTCCGGAAAATTAACTGAAGTCTAAAATCCGTGCCATCACTTTGAAGTTGTGTTTAGCCAGTTGCCCCGCGGCAGAATTCACTTTCAGTGATTACAAATAAGGTTTTTTTTTCACACATCTTGTTTTTGTTCTGCTTAACAAACATTGGATCTTTTAAGTTTCAAGTTATGTCATAATTTAGAAGCAAGCATTTTGTATTCCCGTTATAACTTCTACTATCCAGTGTCAAAGACAACATATATGTACGTTTTTCTTTTATCGCTCCGAAAAGTGCCTATTACAAACACAGATCACCGACATGATGGCGATGCTCGTGGTCATGATACGGCCACACTCGTGCTTCTCGGCGGGTTTTCAAGCTGGCCACTGGCTGCTGGTCTCTTGTGGATTAAGCTGCGTCCACGTGGGAGAAATGGGAGAAATGATGACCGCATGAACGAAACTGGAATGTGGTAGCAACCTCCCCTTGAACGTATAGATCTAGCACGGGTCGTCATATCACGCGGACTTTTGGCAGTCACCATTGCCCTTTGTAGCAAACCCGGAGTCGGAGTCGGAGTCGGAGTCGGAGTCGGTCAGGAGCCCGGAGTCGGAGTCGGAGTCGGAGTCGGAACTGCACTACCTCGACTCCGAAACCCTGGTCGCAACCCCCGCAGCTTTATGGTGTTCAAGAAATTTCTTCCCTTTACTTGCAGGGTGGGACCAGCGTGGTCCCTATCTCTTAACCATTACGGGAATCTGATGACGTCATCAGGCTTTCGAACGTCCGTTAAATGTTTGACTAAAACGTTTTGTAGCACGCGGTGGTATATGCTGCTTTGCGCGCAACAAATGCCGCACTTTCAAATAAAGTCGCTAGGAACAGCGGAGATCCCAAAAAGTAAACAAAAGTAAAAGTCTAATATCTTGAAAACCGGTGAATATTTTTCGATGAAATTTGGTAGATATTCGTTTTTGCTCTTTCTGAACCGAGCGACATCACTTTCATGCCAATTCATTAACTTTTTTGAAGGTGGGAGGGTCCCTTTAATTATAGCGATGGCCGATACTGATATAGGTGCA